>NC_088874.1:36651692-36876985 GCF_032884065.1 Artemia franciscana | reverse complement strand
ACACATGTAGGCATGGAGAAGATTTTCAGTATCACACCCAAAACGCCTCATTTTGGTAAGTGTCTGAAGGCTTGCATTAGCCTTGTGGAAGGTTAAATTAATATGGGCACTGAAACTACAGTCACTAGTGAAAGTTACTCCTAAGATTTTTATTTCGTTCACAATCGGGAAAGGGACTAGAGGCATATCTATATTCCGCTTCAGAGGGTTGAAACGAGTTATCTCCGACTTGGCTACATTAATGGTCAGATCATGACTTGAGCATTCGGTCTTTAGCTGATCAAATTACTGGTCTGAAAACTGCTTTGTTATGATAGTGTTTTCGACCAGGTAAGCGAGCACTATGGACAGATCATCTACAAACTTGTAACGGTCGTCGTGATGATTAAGCAGGGAATTAATTACAGCCAGGAAAATTATTCCAGCTATTTTCGTGCTTTGTGGGGCCCCGCAAGAAGTATCTGACCATGATGAATCCGAATCGTTTTCGTGGAGTGCAAAGACTTTTTGTTTTCGGCCGGTTAAGAAGTCAAGTACAAGGCCAAGGGTGCGTCGTTTGGCCCCCATTTCCTGGAGATTTATGCCTGCAGTCAGGTGGCGGATTAGGTCAAAGGCCTTTCGGAAATCCACTGCGCAGATGTCGACGAAACAGCTACCTTTTTCAAGCCATTGGAGGACGCAGTCAAACATCCGTACTAGGTAGATTGTAGTACTACACTTGGGGAGTCCACCGTACTGGAATTTATCAATACGCCCATGAATTTGTTTCAGAAGAAACTTGAGTATAAAGGCCTCAGCTACTTTTGCCAATCAAGGTGTAAGTGAGATCGGGTGGAGATCGTCGCATACAATAGGGGTGCGCTTTTTTGGAATAATTCTAATATAGGCCCTTTTCCATTGTGACGGGAAATAGCCAGAAGCAAAACACTCGTTAATGATGCTGGACAGTGGTAATGCTATGAAGGGTGCATGTTCACGTACCAGTTTGGCAGGTATTTCACCAGGGTATGAAGATGTATTCGGTTTGATCTTCCGTAATTCCGTGTAAACGTCAAACTCACTGACTATTATGTTGTTCTCAGGCTCACACTTTTCAAGTAAGGTGGACTTTTCATGAGCCGTAATAGTTGGATAGGTAGTGCAGATCTTGGTGAAGAATTCACTCACTTCTTCTGCACTGATTAAGGACCCACCATCATTGCTGATCTTTACACTGCTGTCAAAAGCTTGGCCGGCCACTTTTTTCACAGCGTTGTGCCACTTTTTAGGGTCTGAAGTAAGTAATTGGGAGGGCATGGTTTCACGACCATAGCGAGCTTTGGCTTTCTTTACCAAAGAGACTGTTGTACAGCCTATCTTATGCAAACATAATGGATATGTTTGAAACTTTTTCAATGTTGATTCTCCCACTGCAAAAAAGAAACTGACTGAGGAAAATGAATGTCTTCTAGGGGAGGGGTCATCGAGTGACATCATCAGCTTATCTTCACAACTTGTCTTCTTATTCATCTAGAATTTTTAGTGCGAAAAAACAACATATTTGTTCTAAGCCATGTGGTGTCACAGTGGGCTTGATCTCGTCTTGATCGAACAGGACTCAGGGATCACACCTAGCTGTGGTAACACATTGTAGGGCCCAGAATCTGATTCTGGTCACGATATTATGCGAAAGCGTCTCCATATTATTCCAAATAAAAAGAAGACAAAGAAGAAAGAGCATATTGTTTTTTATTTGTTTTTTCCTGACGTTTTATTTGATCCTGCTGTCACGTACTTACTAAATTACTTAAGACGATGCATAGGCCATTCAGCCAAACGTGGTACACGGTACCTTGGTAGCTGTTGAACCAGGCTCTGCCAAAGCCATCCAGTCGAATGAGTGGTCCCACTTGTAGGCATATTTCCAGAAACCTCAAAGTGGTTTGAGGTCCTTCTTCACGATGTTATGCCATGACTTGATCCGTCCTCCCAGCCAGATATGTCAAGGGGCTTGATACAAATTACCGTGCTGTCATTTAAGGGAAATGACAATTTAAAATGACATTTAAGGGAAAGGCTCCCCTTTGCATGTTAAAAATGTAGTATTTTCAAATATAATTTTTTAAAGGAACTTGATAACTATAACAAACAATATTTTTAATTTTGAAATTCTGTTTGACTGCTTTTATCATTTGAAAGTAAAAAATGTGTACTAACCTCCGTTACTTCTGCTTCTGTGCTGAACGACGAAACAGCAGTTTGGAAAAGTCTCAATGGAGTTAAAGTTGAGCCGAAACTAAAATAAGTATTTGTTTTAAGAATTAAATAGTAAGTTTAAGTTAGTGGACTACACTTTTCTATGAGTTAGATAGATAGATAGATATATGTTTATTTACAACAAGAATTAAACCATATAAGCAAACAGCGTAAATGCCTAAAGGCATACTTAAGCGTGTGGTATATCACCAAAAAAAAATAAATACACACAAACAAACAAAAATAACCGTCATTACTTCGGCTTAAACTAATTTGCACTTCTTTCGGAAATCAAACTTCAACACTTACAACAGAAAATATTATGGGAGACTAGCAACATGATTTCTTAATAACTTCAGAAATGTATGTCTATCATTACAATTTCTCACAGCTATTGGGATTAAATTCCAAACTTTTGGACCAATATGACGCAAACTAAATCCCGTTCGCACCGTTGGTCTAATTTCAAAAGAGAAATCAGAACTATGAGATGTTGGGTAATTGTGGAATGTTTTGTGGTAATTATGGCAGTTGAGAACTAAAATTTTAAATAAGTAAATAAGATAATAAAATTAAAAAAAATTACAATGAAACTAAAATTATAAGAAATTGTAAGTTAAGCAATATGCCTAATGGCATATTACCATTAGGCCAATATGCATAATGCCAATATATGTTGTTTTTGCGAACTGGTTCGGTCATTTCAGATGGATTCTCTCTTTTGTTGAATGGTCTTGAATTAAAAAGGGTTGATCAGTTTAAATACCTTGGTATTATTTTAGATGAAAGTTTGTCGTTTCGTAAACATGTGAAGACACTATCGTTAAAAATTTTGCGAAATATTGATATTCTATCATGTCTTCGTTATTTTTTTCCTAAAAATATTCTAAAAGCAATTTATTATTCTCTTGTCCACCCATATTTTCTTTATTGTATTTCTGTTTGGGCTTCTACTTTTCCATCTGTATTTAAATCTCTCCAAATACTCAGAATAAGCAATGAGAATTCTTTTTAATGTTGAGCATGGATCTTCAGTTAGACACATATATTGGAATTCAAGAATATATTCTTTAGATCAACTTCATACAATTTCTATTTCTAATATTTGTCATGATTATTTATACAATAGTTTACCTTCAAATTTCTCTGGTATTTTTTCAACTAATTCCCAATTTTATAACTATCCAACCACTCATTGTTCAGATTTTTAATGTGAATTTCGTCCTACGTCAAGAGCGGGTTTCAGCATCCGTCATACTGGGTCAAAACATTGGCAGCAATAAGCGAGAGTTTTTAAAATTATTAAAAATAAAACTTAACAAAGCAGTGATGAAAATAATATTTCAGAAATAATGAACTTACTATTTATTAAAAAGTTGCAAAATATAAAAGCGAAGTTGAAATTTGTCAAAATTATTGGGTGCGAGGATTTAAGGTACGACGGTATGGTGCGAGGATTTAAGGATTTATATGTAAGTTATGACGGGTTTTCAAATATTTAATTAAATAACAAATGATTAGGTCATATGTGTTTAATATGTTGCGGGGAATAATTTTTTTTTGTATATTTATGCTGATGCTGTAGGCTTGTATTTACTTTGGCTTGATTTATTTTTATCTTGTCAGTGTTAATGTATGATTGGGGAAAAATATTCTAAGACAACCAAAAAGAACTAAAGATGAGCATTTTGATCATCCTACAGAAAAAAATCAACCCCACCCTACTAAGGATACGATAAAAAGTAAGTTATGTCCAGATTACTTCGATCTTTAACGTATGTTAGCTTTTGCATGGAAAAAACTCTCTTTTCTAACCAAACGTTTCCATTTTCTGCGCATGGACAATGAATTTGTCAGATCTTTTTTTTGGTTCTTACAAATAATTAGAAAAAAAAATTACTTACAATTTATGAACATCATCCCAGCGTTCTTTGGCGAAGGTCACTAGTATGTTCCTTCCAACAGGGTTTGATGCAACGCTCCCAGCAATTGCTCTCCAATCTTGTTTTCGTATCCCCCACTTGCTTCTTAAAGGGTTTTCTACGAATGCTGCATTTATATACCTTAAATATAAATTATTTGCGTAAATATTAATTTATTACGTAAATATTGTGCAAATATTTATGGCGTAATATTATTGCGGAATTTATCGCATAAATATTAATTTTAAATTAATTATCTTGTTTTCGTATCCCCCGCTTGTTTCATAAAAGGTTTTCTACGAATGCGGTATTTATATACCTTAAATATAAATTATTTGCGTTAATATTAATTTATTACGTAAATATTGCGTATATATTTACTGTGTAATATTATAATTTATTGCGTAAATATTAATTTTTAATTAATTATCTTGTTTCCGTATAAAAGGGTTTTCTACGAATGCTGCATTTATATACCTTATATAAAAATTATTTGCGTAAATATCAATTTATTACGTAAATATTGCGTAAATACTTACTGTGTAATATTGTAATTTATTACGTAAATATTAAATTTTTATTAATTATCTTGTTTTCGTATAAAAGGGTTTTCTACGAATGCTGCATTTATATACCTTAAATATAAATCATTTGCGTCATAAAAACTTCAAAATATTATACTTAGCTATTTCGGATTCATTAGACTTCGTTAGTTGGGTTTATCAAATTAGGCTGTCGTTTGACCACTCAGTGAGACTGGAATAAGCACTTTAAAATTTATTATTTTCAATGTATGAAGCAATTGTTTGTGAAATACAATTTTTTCTGAGTAGCAAACAAGTTTTAAAACTATGATGACAATGAGTTTTTTTTTGAAAAAGTTGTTTAAAGCAGAAAGCTTTAAGCAAATACTAATATACCTAATATAATAAATATATTTAATATATATTTATTAATTAATATATTAATTTTAATGTTTTAATATTAATATATTAAAATATATATTAATTAATATATATTTATTATTATATTTAATATAATTAAATATAATTAATACTAATATAAATGCAAAGTATTTTGAGCCTGAAGACATTCAACCGAGTTTCTAGTATTAAAAATTAGCTTCATTGTGTCACTTCCTCCCTGGGACACAATTATGCCATTTTGGCGCTTTTTTGATGCATTTGACTATTATTTGTTTCAAATCGGCACATTTTCACTAGGAAAATGGGACTTCTGGCTCATTTTCACTTTTATTGCGGCACAACTTTGAAGCAGACATCTGGCAACACTGCCTGACATGGGCACCGTTTGGAGGGTGCAAGGGAAGGCAGCAATTTTATATCCCATGCCCTTTTTAATAAATAAATAAATTTAATAAATAAATTTAATATATATTTATTAATTAATATATCAATTTTAATGTTTTAATATTAATATATTAAAATATATATTAATTAATATATATTTATTCATATATTTAATATAATTAAACATAATTAATACTATATAAATGCAAAGTATTTTGAACCTGAAGACATTCAACCGAGTTTCTAGTATTAAAAATTAGCTTCATTGTGTCACTTCTTCCCTGGGACACAATTATGCCATTTTGGCGCTTTTTTGATGCATTTGACTATTATTTGTTTCAAATCGGCACATTTTCACTAGGAAAATGGGACTTCTGGCTCATTTTCACTTTTATTGCAGCACAACTTTGAAGCAGACATCTGGCAACACTGCCTGACATGGGTGCCGTTTGGAGGGTGCAAGGGGAGGCAGTAACCACCCAATAATGTGGAGAAAAGAATTATTTTATATCCCATGCCCCTTGACTATCTGGATATGGACCATTCTTGCCCCCCTTAAAATGCTAAAGATTCACCCTTGCTGCCTGATACACGTAATAAACAACGACGAAGACTGCAACACCTTTCCATTATTCAGATAACAAAACTAAATCAACGAGGAGTTATTTACTACAGAAACATTATTAAATGAATATTTCGGCTTTATATCAAAGAGACGTCATTGGCAAAGCAAATAGATAAATTTAAAAATACAATTATTATAGAATAAGTGGTAATTAAAATACCAATCAAATTTAAACAGTTCTAACATTATTTCTTAAAACAATTTCAACCAGGATTGAAAAATAAAGCAAACAAGAAACCAGGTAATTCATTAAAAAAACAAAAAAAAAACAAATCTTGGGTAAGTTTTTAACGCCAGTCTTTCTTTTTGGCAGCTAACCTGAAAGGCCGTTTTGATAAAAGTTAATTCATATTAACTATCTGTTTTATCATCTAATATGTAAGGTTAATTTTGATTAAACTTGAGCATAATGTGTTGAGTGACTAATATATACAACGGGGTTTATTCATTATGCTTGTGGCCAAGGGCACTATCTTGTCAGCCCACCTAGCTTAAGCAAAATACAACGCAAACAAAAAACTGAAAACGGTAAGTGAGGGGGGGGGGCAGGACCATTGGCTAAATTTTTTTATCGTCATACAGATAAAAATTCTTGTGTTATTTCATCTCAAACAACATGTAAAATGTCTATTTTTCTACAAAACATTACAGCCCCACTGAGCCTGGCAATTGACAAAACTCGTTTTTGAATAATGAACCCAATATTAACCATTCGGTAGTTAATGATAATTCGGTAAATATGGAGTAGTTTAAATTACTAACCTAGGAATAAGATGTCCTTTTTTGTGCTCTTTTCTAAGATAATTATCGCTTTACTCGCAAGTTCAATTTTAAGCCCTTTAACTCAAAGATGATTTCTTTTTCTTTTATTTTAGATACTGCTTATGTACCTCTGTTAGTGTAATCCTTTTTAAAACCAAATTATTCATAAATTAAATTGACTGTGACGAAATTAAGAACCAGAAAATGCATAGGAAATAAATTTGGGCTATATATTTGCATATAAGGAGGGTGGGGTATAGTATAGTGGAGCTGCTGTTGGAATGTATTAACAACAAATGTTCTGCATATGATGAAGTAAGAATTGTTGTTTCAACTTTCTTATATACCTAAAAATGAGATAAAAAGTATTTTCTTACTTTAGGGATTTTTGTTTCTTATGACTCCACTCGTATAATTCCCCTTATTTTCGAAAAAGAGTAAACACTGCGAAAAATAGGAATAATATTGACTAAAGCAATACACCCTTAAATACTACCTATCAAATAACCATGTTGCAAAGACTTTAAGTCTCAATCTACAAAATAGTAATTTTTTTTTATTTTCAAGGATGAACATGGATGGGTTTTTTTGTTTGTTTTTTTTTCAAGAGTGACCATTGTGAATAAAGATTTAAAGGAAATGGGAACTTATTGGGAGGGTGTAAAGAGGGAGATTTTAAATAGATTAGGTTGGAGGAGGAGCGTGCGTAGCTGTGTTGGCCTCGGGCGGCTTGGTGCTGCAGTGAGTTATTAGTAGTAGTAGTAGTAGTAAAAACTGATCTTTCTATGAGAGAAATAAAACTTTAAAGTAAAATTTACTTCACAGTGAGTGAAAGACTATTTAATATATCTAATAATCTAATAAATTAGTCTTCATTTTCTGCTCGGCACTTTTTCTCTGCTCCTAATTGTATTTTCTTCTGTCGACTTGTGTTTTCAGTAAAGCGGTAGTTTTACACAATTTTACAAACCTAAGGAAATATTATAAGTCAGTTTTTTGTACCAATATTGCAGGTTTATGTTTTACAAATTTTGAAGCAATAATTTCTCTTTATTCCAAGTTTCATCTTTGCTCTTTACTTCCACCAGAACAACTTTGCTTTTTTATAGATTTTTATTCGTTTTTAGGTTTTAAAAAATACACAATAAACCTTGGACAAAGATTTTCTTCGAGATGATGGAGCTAAAGATATTACATAATTTTTTAGTGATTTATTTATATAATGATAATTTATTATATATAATATATTTATACAAATATAATCATATTATTTATACAATTAAATTTTGTATATAATGATTTAATATTTATAAGTTTTATTTCAGATCACTCTTGAGCTTCCCACCATAAATCAGGAACTCTGTGGACCAATGAGTTTAAGATGTATATTATCCTCGGTATCTTCGAAAATTAAAAAAAAAAAAACACTGTTATTTACTATCCTGTATGAAATATACAGATATTTTTGAAAATTTAAGAAAGATATCTTAGAAAGTGCGCATAAATGAGGTAAAATACAACTAATTTGAATTGTCGCTATTTTATGTGCAACAATTTTTATTTATTTACCTTCTCAGCAGCCATGGATGGTAGGTACATCCCAAAGAAGATAGCATAACATCTCTTTGTGTTGCTGTATTTACTTTAGCTAATCGATCCTTCAAAAATTCCCATTCCTCCTCTCCACCATGTCGTAGAGCAGCACAATACAAAGATCCACTTATATCTGCCTTTATTCTGCAAAGAAATATGCTTATTAAGTCACATTATACAAGTTTGTTTGTGAATATGCCGGCAAAGGATAAGGGTTGCAACCAAATCCACCTTGACAGGCAACAACTGAAATAATAAAAATGGTGGGAGACAGAAATTTAGTTAGATAATTGCGTACCAAGGATGTGTCAATCATGGCTAATTATAAGTGCCTGAAGGCTGCAATCAATGCCACAGTGGCAGGACACTACTTTTTTTTAATTACTTTTTTTAATTTTTGTTTTCAATGAAAGAACCAAACAAAGGCATTTTGAATGAAAATTCACCCTGCCAAAAAAGCTATTTTTCAAAATCTAGCGTGGGGGCAAAGAATCTAGGGGCACAAGGCCTGACCCCCCCCCCCTATCACCAATACTTATGATCTTACCATTGCGTACTTATTTCGTACCAAAGATATGTCAATCAGGGCTAATTATAATTGCCTGAGGGCTGCACCCAAAGCCACGGTGGCAGGACAATTCTGACAAAGTAAAAATGGTGGAAGACTGAATATTAGTTAGATAGTTGCTTACCAAGTAGGTCTTGGGCAAGGCTAATTATAAGCACCTGAAGGCTACAACCCAAGCTGTAAGTCCCTTACTAGGCTAAAACTGGAACAGCAAAGATATTGGAGAATCAATTCTTAGTATGATATTTATTTACCAATTATGTTTTAACCTAAGCTAATTACAAATGGCTGAAGGCTACAACCCAAGCCACAACTGTGTTAGCTAACTAAAATGAAAAGGTAGTCTATTGTTTCATGAAGCACGATTAAGTACACGTTTATTTAACAGCGTTAATGCATTTTTTTTCTTTTTTTTTTTAAATACTTCGATAGATTAAAATTTTACAAATTAGTAGATATAGAGGGAAGCAGGAAAGTTTTACTATTTTGGTTGTGGAGCCAAAATTAAAATATTTCTAGAAGACTTTAGGGCCACAAATAGAGCAACTGCAGCTATATATATAATAAATAAATTATAAATAATTATAAATAGATTTATATATATAAATTAAAATATTCCTAGAATACTTTTGGGCCACAAATAGAGCAACTGCAGCTATATATATAATAAATAAATTATAAATACTTATAAATAAATTTATATATATAAATTAAAATATTTCTAGAAGACTTCTGGGCCACAAATAGAGCAATTGCAGCTATATATGTAAATTAAATAAATTATAAATAATAATAAATAAATTTATATATATATATGTATATATATATATATATATATATATATATATATATATATATATATATATATATATATATATATATATATATATATATATATATATATATATATATATATATATATATATATATATATATATATATATATATATATATATATATATATATATATATATATATATATATACTAAAATATTTCTAGAAGACTTTTGGGCCACAAATAGAGCAACTGCAGCTATATATAAGAATACTGTCCGGACAGATCGTTTAGATTTAAAGAATTTCCTCCGGATAATTTGCTTTTTCGACAAGCGTTTTGCCTACTTCTATTTTATTTCGATGACTAATTAAATAAGATAATCCAACATTTCTTGCGATATTCTGGATCAGTAGGCTAAAGAACATCAAACAGTTTGTAATAAAAAACTGTAAGTAAGGAGCAACTTGGCCCATTAGCAACTAATACTCAAAAACTGAAAGGCTCTTATCCCGACTGACATTCAGAAATAAAGAATTATTCCTGCTTACCGGTCAAACTGAGACTTTATCAAATAGTTTGTGGTAACAAACTCTAAGTAAGGAACGACTTTGCCCAATAGAAACCAAAACTCTAACAACTGGAATTTTGATAACATTAGATACAATTGGATTTTTATGCTGAATTCGAGAATATAAAATTTACTAAGTTTAATGTTGCCCATTGGAAGCTACGAGCCTGAGAAAAATTTCCATGATTTTTGAAAAAGGGAGAAAACACCCCCGAATAGTCAAGCAATCCTAACGAAAATTGCACCGTCAGATACAGAATATCGGAGAACCCTACGGTAGAGGTTTCAAGCTTCTATTTGTAAAAATGTGGTATTTTTTTATTTTTGGAAGAATGAAGATGTTTATTTATTTGTTTTTTATTATTTGTTCTTCCCATGGGTGATCGCAACAAATCAAAGTTCCCGAAAGATCGGGAGATAGCTCATTTGAACAGAAATCAAAAGTTCTAGTCCTAATTTAGGTGATCAAAAAGGGCGGAGGTCACCTAGCCCCCTCCAACACCCATTTTCCCCAAAGACATACGATCAAAATTATAAGATAGCCATTTAATTCAGTATAGTCAAAAGGTCCAATAGCTATACTTTGGTGATGACATGACTCTCCATAGTCCCTGAAAAAGGGCTTTAAGTTACGCAATTAGTCTCTATTGTTCACGTATAGTATTAGTATTTGTTTTTTGTAATTTTCTGCGGGGAGTGGGTCATATCTCACTTAAGAATTTCCCACGAGGAGAAAAGTTTCTGGGGAATTTTCCAGGAGAAATGTTACACAAAACGGGGGGGAAGGGGTAAATGGATTTCCTAGAATGATTTGAAAAACAATCAAAAAATGAATTAAAAAAAGCTCTTCACCTGAAATTAAAAAGCAATCTTAAAACTTAATACTAAGGGGTGGGGGGAACGCCACATCCTCAACTCTTACTCTTTACGCTAAAGTTTTGATTTTTGTCCAGATTCCTTAGGAAAGACTACTCAAACACAAGGGCTTTTCACGCCCTTGAGAATTGTTTTTAAAGAGCTTTAAGACTTTAGCGTAAAGAACAAGAGCTGCGGATATGGCAGCCACCCTGCCACGAACAGAATAGTTAAACGAATACCCTCTATATACCCTATACACCCTATAAGCTTTTCGTTGAAAAAGCAGCATTTTTATACCAAATAATAGGTTGATCTAGAATCATCACTTAAACAAAAATGTCACCTAACTCCTTTCAAGCGAGTTTCCCATGCACGATGCCCAAAGATGCGACCACAAACTTGGTTATCATATTAAGACAAATCAGATCAATATAAAATTATGATAACATGAAAATTTAAACTACTAAGAAAACTCACGGGTTTTCTGAGTCTGGATCATCTGTTGTCATCCACTTCTTAAATAGCTGTATTGCAGGCCCTGTGCAGGTCGGTAAGTCCAGTGAACACATTATATTTGAAACAGTAACTCGTGCCACACCTTCCAACCCGGTTTCCTCTTCCTTGCGATCTAATCCAAAACTTTTACTGGCAGGCAAGAAGAGTTTTGCATAAGCTTTCTGTAAAAGAAGAAGAAGAATAAAACAGGATGTTAAAGATATAAACTACCAAACCAAAGATGTTAGACGACAGCCACAGAAACCGTGTGTGGTCATTGTGACAATCGGTGAAAAATTATCCCCAAAACATAGACTTTAATTTACCTTGACCCCTCACCCACCAACAACAATCTAGTCTTGGGACTCCACGTTCCAGGTACTACTACTACTATAAACAACTACGCACAGCACGGCCAGCACAGCTCCGCACAATCCTTCTCCATCTCAATCTGTTCAAAGCTTCCCTCTTTGGAACCTCCCAGGGGGTTTTCATTTCCCTTAAAGCTTTTCTTAAGACATCCTCCCACTCCCACCGGCGATTACCTGCTTTTCGTTTGGCCCTAGATGGTTGGCCAATAAAGAAAATCTTTGGCAATCTGTCATCCTTCATCCGCGGAGTGTGCCCATAACCTTCTGCGGCACACTCCGCAGAGTGTGCCATATTAACCTTTTTGCGGTATTGAACCTTACTTTTCGTATAGCCTACTGTTTGAAATGCAGTCAGTTGGTCGGGTATCCAAAACAATCCGTAGGCAATTTCTTTAGAAAGCATCTAATAAATCTTCCTCCGTTTTTCGAAGCGCCTAGATTTCAGAACCAATAGTATCCCAACAATTCTAACCCCATGATAATTTTGACCCCCATTCATAAGACAAAATAGGATACATTCACCAAAGTTATATCTTCGAAAATAATCATTCACGAAGAGAAAAGATCCTCCCATTTAACCTTTAACCAAATCCTTTATCCATCCGTGTTTTATTTCTTTGATTCCTTCATTTTCTTCCATTTTCTCTTCATTTTCTTTCATCTTCTTTCATCTTCATTTTCTTTCATCTTCATTTTCATTTTCTCTGCAAATGCAGTTGTTTACCCCAAAAATCATATATTCAAAAAAAAATGCTAACATCATGCTTGGGACCATGGCCCTCGGATCGGAATGCTTTAACATGTGAACTGACTGCACTTGGAATCTGTTTTAACACGGATTATTTTACCGACAATTATATATGCTGGTTTCGTTCACTTTCACCACTTAATCAAATTTGAAAATAGCTTTTTCTGCAATCCTTTTTGAATTGAAACAAAGTTTGTCCACAATTTTTAAAAACAGCAAAGCCAATTTTTTGAAGTTTTTGAATTTTTTTCGATTCAATTTTTGAATTCAATTTTTGAAAAGCCTAAGAACAAAACAATTTTCAAACTAATTTTAAGTTACCGGAAAAAAGCAGATTTTAAAGCGCTTTCACGGCAATTATAAACATAATTATGTCGCTAATAAAAGTAAGAATTTTGCTAGTTTATTGATATTCAAAATCAGGGAAAAACTCCATGATTACCCTAAGGCTTTCCAATAATCTGGTTTAAATAACGTGATTAAAATATTCCAATATAGAAAATAGATGTTGCCATAGTACCTCTTTGTACATATAGAGCTTCGTATGCTCCTTACAGTATGAGTTAAGTAACTTATCAGCTTTTATAGAATTTTTAAGTTTCTGATTTATAGGTGTCTTGGAAATGTTTAGCCACTTTTTGATTAATCCACAGCATGATTAATCCACATTTATCCACAACATCATTAAATATTGCCATGAATCAATGATTAAGAATACGAAAAAATAATTATTTGAAGCTTTTGAATTTTTTTTTATTCAAATTTTGGATTCAATTTTTTGAAAAGACTAAGAACAAAAGAATTTTCAAACAAATTTTAAGTAAACGAAAAAAGGCAGATTTTAAAGCGCTTTCACGGCAATTGTAAACACAATTATGTCGCTAATAAAAAGTAAGAATTTTGCTAGTTTATTAATATTTATAAAATCAAGAAAAAACTCAATAGTTACCCTAAGGTTTTCCAATAATCTGGTTTAAATAGTGTGATTAAAATATTCCAATATACAAAATAGATGATGCCATAGTACCTCTTTGTACATATAGAGCTTCGTATGCTACTTACAGTATGAGTCAATTAATTTATCAACTTTTATAGAATTTTCAAGTTTTCGATTTATAGGTGTCTTGGAAATTTTTTAGCCACTTTCTGACTGATCCACAGCATGATTAATCCACGTTTATCCACAATACGATTAAAATATGCCAGGAATCAGTGATTAAGAATAAATAAAACAATTGAGATAGAGTACCTTGAACAATCCATAGTCAGCTGTGTGTTTGAATCTTCCACTAAGTTTGCCCCATTCTTTCACTGCAGACGCAATAGGCACTGTATCTCTTTCATTGACGAGATACCGAGAGAGCTCCAGTGGTAAGGTGTAAGGCAGCTGACCAGATGCAGCTAGTGAAAAGGAGTCGTCGATCAACTGTGCTCTATTAACTGGATGGATTCTCTTGTGATCACTTCTGAGCTGGTTTATCAACATCTGCCAGTTCTTGTCATCGTAGTTGACTCTATAAAACCCTTTAAATAAAAATAAAAATTGAGTTCGACAGCCAGTGAAATCAAAAGTATCTAATATAATAAGTTGTTCGTTAGTATCCGTCGATGGCAATTCATATTTGTTTGGATTTTGTGCAAATCGCGGATATTGACAAATAACTTACTTTATTGTTGTTAGGTATTTGATTATAATTCCTTTAATTTTTGGTCTTTTATTTAATTTTTTGGCGGTCTTTTTCATCGGTTTTGTTGTACTTTCTGCGTTTGTTCTTTGGTTTTTGCCTTATCTTTGATCATATTATTTTGTTCACGCTGAAGAAAAGAGGAGGTTGTTCTCTCGAAATATTCACTTTCTGTGTTTTCTTCAATATTTTCATTTGTCCTTGAACAACCCCATTTTTTATTGTTTTCTTTCTTTATGAAAAAGTATCGAGAATGTTCGGTAAAGACTACTTAAGAATTGTAAAAAGTTTTACCTTTAGTTCAAATAAGCAGAATAATATAAGCTGAAAGTCTTTTGTTTTTCGTAAAACTAAATTCGGTTCCTCGTTACACGGGTCGGTCCCTCTTCGTTACCAGGGTCGGCCCCTCTTTTATCTATAGTCAAGGCAGTAACCTATAAATTTTGGGGCTTAGAAAGTCAATAGAGTAGTATAGATGGTATGACAGTACTTCCATATAAAAAGGGTCCCGATGGGATGATTCTTGGTAAAACCGATAGGCTAGAAATAAATAAGTCTGTTATATAGATAAAAAAAACACAGGAACAAGTTGTTATTCGTGTTATAATCTTCCTCGTCGTAAAATCATCAGAAAAAAGTTAACACTATAAATCATCTGTGGTTCTTCCCACTGATAAAAAAAAAAAAGTGGAAGTAAATTTGAAGATTTTATCAAAGTTGATAAATTAATTAACTCATACAGTATTTAAGAAGCATAAAAGCTTTATATAAACAAAGAGGTACTACGGCACCACCTATTTTGTATATTTAGTTTCCAAGGGTATAAGAATTAGTAACCCAATTTCACATCTTAGGAAGTTCCGATCCGAGAGCTGGAGACCCATTTTAATGAAAGGCCTCTTTTTCTATAAAAAAAAAAAAAAAAATAGCTGTGTAAGATTATAATGCCATCTTCAAAGATGGTTCGACCTCTATACTTCCTGGATCAGTAATGTACACAGAAAAAAGGGGGAATCTCAAATTCAAACCCCGTGGGTCACATGAATTTTACCAATTCCTGAATAATTTGCATAAAATTTGCCCATTTTTAGCATTTTTACTTCCACCCCTAGAGTGCTGCATCAGAAATCTGTCTCTGAAAAGCAGATACTGTACTTTGGAAAATTAATCTTATCTGCTCTTGTTTAAATAATTGTTTAATTATTAATTAAAGAATTGTTTAATCATTAGAAGAAGAGAAACATAAGAATAACAGTGCACAGTTTTTGCACTGTAATTCTTAGTCTAGCGCAAAAAGGTATTTTCAAAATCTAGATTTTTTGTTTAAAACATAAAAGGGATTTTTCATAATATACCTGGGAATTGTTTCGACGTTCCTCCCTCCAAAACTGGCTCACTTTCCCGTGAGTTTTCTATAATTATGGACTATTAATTATGGACTGTAATTATGGACTATTAAAATGTAGTTCTTAGAAATACAGCTCAGAGGCTTGACAGTCCTAACTGCATAGCATAAAGGTAGGAAAATAAGGGGGATATTCCTGAATACTTGCTGCTACTTATAAACCATATGTTTACAAAGCTGCTTTATGATGCATGTTCACTAAATGGGTGAATGGCCATTTATTTTACCATTTTTTCAGTATTTTAAAATACTGATATTTAAAATATTTAAAATATTTTATTGAAAAATATTTTAAAATATCTTAAATATTTTAAAATATTTAAAAAACACGTGCAAACGGAAAGCTAGCTTTTTTTTATTGAAAAGGTAAATTGTTATTGAAAAATATACCGAAATTGTAAAACATAAACATTCAAATAAAAAACCCAAAAATACCTTTTGCGCTAGAACCTTTCTTATTCTCAGTCCCTGCTGGTTTTTTTCTGAAGCAAAACACCGCTAAAAATGTACTGATAGAAAAAATCCTGGAATGCCTAAGAGCATAGTGACTCGTAGACAAAAAGTCATATGGGCTTTTTGATATCGCAACGATGATGAATAATGACTAGGATTGCAGATATTTAGACTTACTAAATTATAAGCTATATTTGCAACTGTGATTAATCCTAAGACTGAAAAGGAATAAGAATAAATATATGGAAGCTGAGTAGATTGGTGACAGCAAAACATTTGAATCCACTCTACTGACCGATAGATCGAATCAAAAATCGGCAAATCTAAAATAAAAGACATCGACTACAAAAGGTCCTGCCCTTCCTGCATACCCCCTAGAATTTCTCTAGGTACCCGTTACCTGGGTAGGGAACCCATTATTCTGGGTCTTCCTTTAAGCCGAGCCTACACAGTAATGCCACTGACCCCCGTCCCAAACCGAATGATTGGAGATACTGGTATTTGAACCTTCGCCCTTCGGACAAAAGATATCAAATTCTAAAGCACGAACGATGTGGCTGAAACGACTCATTCAGAAACGCATGCTAAGCGACTAAAGATGAGAAACCGATGCAAATTGAAAAAAAAGACGAATTTTGATTTCACTGCTGAATCCAGGCTTACTCATCTTGGCTTAAAACCGACCCTTTTAAAGAACAGTAAGCTCATAAACACTAAAAAAACAACCCTGTAGCTTATAAAACTATTGATGGGCTGAAAAAAAAACCTATTAAATTTGCTGTTTTTTCTTCAAGCGCAAATAGAGCTAACCATTTTTCTCCTAGTTTTTGCATACATGTGGAAATTCTTGTAGTGTGTATCACAACCCTTTTGCACTCTGTTTATAATAAAATTTCTGAAAATCAGTGACTAAAATTTAAGCATTACACCTCTTTTTCATGGTTATTTCTACGGATCTGAGCGACCATCCAAAAAACACAAATGAATTTATATACCCATTGAGTAAGGCATGGGTTTTGAGCGGTATCAGAATACACTTTAGCACCCGTATCTTAGTCGTCCGATGAAAACAGGTTGGCGAAAATCTTGCTTACGTTTCAGATTATATTAAAATAACATGTTCTTTCGACTGAAAGTAAGGATGATAGGATGGTCTGTGGTGGAGTAACGATAAAACTGAAAAAGAACAGAAATTGTTCCTGTATGAGGGGGACTACTCCTTCCTCATCCCTCCCTCATCCTCACTTCATCACCCATGTTGCTCGTTGCTTTCAGTCGCAAAAACTTTTTTTATTTAATTTTTTACCAGCTTTCAAATCATGCCAGGAAATCCCCTTCCATCTCTTCTCCTTGTGTAAAATTTCCTCGGAAAAGTTTTCCCGCATATTTTACTCCCCATGGCAAACCCTCCCTCCAAAAAAATTCCCCTCAAAAATTTTTAAACATTTCCAAATAACAAATAATACACAGTATGCAAAAAATGGACACATTGCGCAACTTTAATCCCTTTTTCCAGGGACTACCTGGATTCTTGTGATCCCCAAAGAGATAGCTATTGGATATTTCAACTATGTTGAATTGAATGACTATCTCAGAGTTTCGTTATAATATATTTGGGAGAAAAGAGACGTGGAAGGAGGCTAGTTGCCCTCCAATCTTTCTGGTGACTCAAAATTGGTTCTAGAACTTTTGAGCTCCGACCGATTGAGCCCTTTCCCAATCTCCTAGGACTATCTGGGAAAAACAAAAACAAAAAATAAATAAACACGCAAGCATGATCTTTCTTCAGGCAAAAATTCAAAAATTCTCATTTTAGTACTTGAAAGGTGATTGAATATGTTAAATTTGTTAATATGTTAAATTTGACGTTGTGATTTCATTAAGATCTTTTGACTTTTTTGGGGGTGTTTGCTCCCTTTCTGAAATTCAGTAAAATTTTCTCTGGCTGGTTGCTTTTGAAGAGTAAAATTAAACTTAATCATTTTATATGTCTGGAAGCAGGGCCAAAAGGCTAATTCTTTTAATGTTTCAGTTTTATTTAATCGATATTTTCGGTTACTAGAATAGAGTTTAGTGGGTTTAGAGTTTCGGTTACTATTGGACCGAGTTTGTTACCAAGGACTGTTTTACTATTGTTCGTTACCCTGGAAAATTTGCTATTGACATTTTTTTATGGATATTAAAACGAGTCTACGGTGTGAATCCAAAATACCAGCCAGATTCATAAACCCTCGATGAATGGCTATTTTAGCGTGAATTACCTTTTTCCATTAGGAGTTCGTTTAAGCGAAAATGTCAACTTGCTTACCAGATTTTTTCATGTTTACAATCAGCAACAGACTAGCCTCAATTTCATGATTAAGAAATGCTATCTCTGCTTCAGGGTTAAATAATCATACGAGGCATTAAAAGCAGCATTTGATCTATTTTTTAGCAGAGGATTAGAACCCACCAGGAATATTGTGTCTTTTCATCATTAGATGGTATTTCAGTAGGCCTTTGTTGAAGCTTATTGTTCTGAGGTGAAGTGAGAGTGTGAGAGGTGGATTTCAGGGCGGACTGCGGGTGTCAATAACTTCCTTGAGGTATATATAGCATCGGTTTCATATGAGCATTTCAAAAGCACTGTAGCATGGTGTGAACTATTAGAAGAAGTGGTAATTATAGTAATTATGGTAATTACGGTAATTATGGTAATTATGGAGTTCTGGAGTTGTGAAATGTAATTTTTCTACAGTAGTGTCTTGCGTCTCATCTTAAAACTCTTCCATTTTGTCGCACCTAACCAATAAGCTTTTCAGGAGAGCTAAAATACTGAAAAAATTTTTCGGCCGTGGTCGCTCTGAAGGATGAGGCTAAATGGGGATAAAAGGAAGATATTCTAAACCAATTTTTTATGCTCTTTTAAGTAGTATAAATTAAATTTAAGCATTCCGAGCGAATTCAAAATTATTCCATTTTATGGCGTGTGTCTTCTTCTTCTTTGACTAAAAAATGAGAGAAATGCCAGGTTCCCATTTCATAGCTCCATAAAATACCGCATTACATTAGAAGACAATAGCAATTTCATGGCTTTACGTTAGCCACGTATTTTGTAAGCCAATGACGGCATTCCTTAAGAGATAGTCCCACCTTCTTAAAGCTGATTGGTTTTCATATATGGAATCTTAAGGTATTAAGTAAAAAAAAAACAAGTTTTTTTAACTGAAAGTAAGGAGCAACATTAAAACTTAAAACGAACAGAAATTACTCCGTATATGAAAGGGGCTGTTCTCTCCTCAACGCCTCGCTCTTTGCGCAAAAGTTTGACTCTTTCTCTCAAATCTACTTTGACTTTGACTCTTTCTCTCAAAATTCAACAGTAGGGTTCTCTGATACACTGAATGTGATGGTGTGATTTTCGTTAAGATTCTATGGCTTTTAGGGGGCGTGTCTCCCTGTTTTCCAAAATAAGGCAAATTTTCTCAGGCTCATAGCTTTTGATAAGTAAGACTAAATTGATTGATAAGTTTTCGAACCACCAGATTTTTGTCAAAATATTAACTTAAATCAACAATCAACTTGCTTACCAGATCGTTGTATATTTAAAATCAGCCATTGACTAGCCTCAACCTTATGCTTAAGAGTGGCTGCATCTTCTTCGGGGTTAAGCCATAGAACGGTATTGGTGGCATTGAAATCAGCGGTTGATCCACCTGTGGCAGTGATTGGAACCCACCAGGAATAATGTGTCTCTTCATCATTAGATCGTACTTCAGTAGTCCTAAGTTCGAACTTATTCGACTGAGGTGGTGGACTCTGGCTGATTTTGCGTGCCTCTGCAAATCTATTTTTCTTTCTGCTTTTTGGTGCTTCCGTCACTGGAGCTGAAATCTTGAATTCGATGCTTTTCGAGTCGGGGTTGAGCAAAAATCGTTTCTGAAAATATTTTCAAAATCATTTATAGGTTTTTTTTTCTTGGCTCATTCAAAACCATTTTAAAATCGAGGTCCTTGCTGAATAGTCATTAGTTGTCGTCTGCAGTTGCCGCTTTGGACTCGCAACCGGTTTATTTCCGATTTATAACCGGTTTATTACTGGTACATTAGGAATACATATGGCGTTTTGATATTTCTTTGAAAATGGACCAGCTTATGGAGAGGCTCCGTAAGCGTCGTGAAAATATTTTAGACTTCCACTGCAGCTGAGATGTTATTTGTTTTTTATAAGTTTTTTCTTGTTTATTATTTCAGTTTTTATTTTATTTTTCTGTTCTGCACTCCCTATAAGTGCATTTTATTTATGTAAAGAGGGTTGAAATAAGTTATTATTATTATTAGAGTACCTTATATACAACGCTTTTTAAGAAAACTTCGCGGTCATCTTTGATTCAGCTGATGCTTGATGTATGAGGGCTATACAGGGGGGAAGAGTCAGTAAAATAATAACGTTGATGCATCCATGTCTACACATTATGAAACACGTCCTTCGAAACACACTAGCACCACCGCTATTTACAATTGTCAAGATTTTCAGAAGAATAAGAATAAGAATTCCAGAAGAACTTAACAGATGCTCTCTCCATAGTGTTGGGATTATTATTCGAATATTTTCAAGTTTTTGATCAGTTAAGATGTAGTTTTTTTTACGTATTATACTGCAAGGTAAAATTTAATACTAAAAACGGGCAAAATGCCAGATTTATACATTTTCGGTTCTGAAATTTATTAAAAGCAAATTTCTAAGCAGAATTGAGGGGCATATAATCAGAATATGGTATGGAGTATTTTGAGATGACTACAAGTAAAGAGGCCAAAACTTTTTTGTGGAAAATCTGTGCTTCCAAATCAAATTGCCCAGTAGGTCCCAGTATGTGCGGGGAATAATGCCATACAAAACATCTTTGTGACATTATTGCTCTTGAGATGAATGGATCAGTAGAGACATTATTTTGCAAACGCTTGTGATAAAACAAACCACTTAAGTGCCATGTATTGTTGTCACCAGGTGAGAAAAAATCCCTAGATTTTGGTGTTTTTTGGTCGATTTAGTGATTTTCTTCAGTATCTAGTGGTTTATGTACTGATTTTGTGATTTTATGTTATGCAATACAAGAAATCATTAGAAATAGTGATAAATCACTAGGGGTGGCAACCTTGGTGCCATGTATCTTTAACATAGCTATTTCTTCTTCATTTTCTAAACTTAATGAGTTCCAATAAGTTGTAACGTGTTACAAAAAGTTGCAGGTCGTTGGAATGCCAGGGAAAATCTGATCCGCTTAAACGCAGAACCGTTCTCGATCAAATAGTTGGGGATAAATTAGTTTGTATTGCAAAACTTGTTATTGATAGACAGTACGTCAACATTGGTAAGTTCGCAACTGAAGACTTTTGCTCATCAGTTCAGAACTTTATTCCAAGTTACACCACTAAAGATAAGATCTAAACTTTTTTATGGATTCTTTTAGATTTTACAGTTGATTTTCACCTTGCATTTATTATGAAACAGCATAGCATAAAAAGCGTAAATCGGATGGGGCAGACTTTGTCAGTTAAGATTGAGTTTGAAGATCAGATGGGGCAGACTTTGCCACTAAAGATTGATCTTGAAGATCGGATGGGGCAGACTTTGCCAGTTAAGATTGAGTTTGAATATTCTTTGAGATTGAATTTGTCAAAAAAAAATCGATGAAGACACTCAACTTCATAAGCTACCCCTGCTTAAATAGCTGCATTTAGGGCTTATGCCATTTTTAATTGATTTTGGTGAGTCGTCGTTTTTCTTCTCTTTTTACAATTTCCCATGCTTCTCCTTCCTGCTTGAATTTCTTTAGTTCTATAAAGAATAAGCATTAGAGGGGTAGTTTTTTAGAGCTCAAAGCATTCTTTAATACTAAAACGGACAATTCAAAAAATTATGTCCTGATACTTATTCAATATATTATCAGAAAAATTTCCTAGTTTTTGTAACTACTAGTAAAGCATATCAACACACTATTCAACTGCTATCAATAAATCAAAGCACTGAGTCTATAAGACAGACAGACATCAGCAAAATTTAAAACTGATCTTCTTATTATTATTCACTATTGATCTTAAGCACCTATCATCTCAAGGACAAGATTTTCAAGATAATTCGTTACTTTATTAAGCTAATGTGTGAGAAAACAGTTTGAATTTAAACAAAGATAGTTTTACGTTGTATAGACACACTGAAGAATCTAAAAATTTATAATTTCGGTACAAATGACATAACTATGTCATATATAGATGCCTCAGGGTAACCTACATCACTGAATTGTTTAATTGAACCCCCCTCCCCACCAAAAACGGAAAAACTCAAGTATATCACAATGAAACGCACAGAAATACTTTTGTTGAAATATTGCTAGTATATTACGGGGGTTTAATTTTCTATGAGGCACGGAGGGGACATCTTCCCTTTAGAGCCCACCCCTCCTCCAGCTAAAATTGGTTATCTCCAAAAATCTTGTCAATAATAAGACAGGCCCACATAAGTCAAGCATTCACAGAAACAGATGAGATTTCTTGTTAAACTTTGGCTTTATGGTACTATATGGCTCATTTTTCCCTTGGACATTTTCACTTGACTTGGAAAAATTGGTTCCAGCTTTGTCCCCCCCCCCCAGAATTTTTACAAATTTATATCCTTGGCATGTCGACAACAGAGCTGGTGAAAATGTAGCATATTACGAATAGGTACTTTGCGTTATATCTTTCAGCACGGAGAACGTGTTTGGGTACAATTTAATATTGACCAAATTCCAACAAATTAACTAGTAATCTGATTTCTAAATTGTCTACTTTTCTGCGTTTTTGTACAACTAATTTTACTATTTTGAATCAAATGTCACGCAGGTATCTATTTACTGAGACTCTTCACATTGGTGTTTATATTGACGTTAAAAAAATTGTGAAGTGATTATAAAATTATATTAGAAATCAGTGATGCTTGTGAAAATGTAGCATATTATGAATAGCTACTTTGCGTTATGTCTTTGAGCATAGAGAGCTTGTTCGGGTATATATCTATATTCAACAATAAAGTTTAGCAATCTGATGTCTAAATTATTTATATTTGCAATTTGTTGTACGACTGCTCGTGTTCTTTAAATAAAAGAATAAGCAGGCATCTTTTTACTGAGATTTACCATACTGCTATTTACAGTTTAAACCAGGAACAACGGTGATTATAAAATTGTTATAAAAAAAGACGTGAGGTGGTTATAATATTGTTTAAAAAAAAATGAAGTGATTATAAAATTGTTTTAAAAAATGTGAAGTGACCATAAAATTGTTATAAATTATTATATAAATTTTGTTAGATAATTGTTATAAAATAAACTTTTTTTCTTTTTGAGATTTTTTACTTTTTGTAATCCCTGTGTCATGACGTCATTGCTATTTCTATGATATGATATCATTTGCAAAAAAACACAATTAACGCTCTTAACGAATTTTCTCAAACTTCTGACCAATCTAAATCGTTTTTTTAGGCCAAAATATACCAGTATACTATAATATGGAGTAGTAAAATATGGAGCCATTTTCGACGAAAAATAAATAAATACATATATACATATATAATTGAAGTCCTTCTATGTCCTGGTGAGATAGCAGCGGTGATCACCAAAAAAGTTACAGCAGTTTGTAATAAGCTAGACAATTTCATGAATAATTTCATGAAAAAAAGTGAAGTGATTATAGAACTGTTTAAAAAAATGTGAAGTGATTATAAAATTGTTTTAGAGGTCAGTGATCAAAGTCGCAACCTAAGCCATTGGGAAATGAGGTTGAATATTTGCCAATAATTGTATTGTTTGCAGTGTTTGTATTATGAATGTACTAATCTGAAAGTCAATAGAAGACTTTGAGGTTACAAAAGACTAAAAAATGTAAAAATTGACTTATCATTTGGCTTCCAGCTTGCTAAGCTGTATAGCCTGTATTGGAAATTTTTTTTTCACCTATCACATTGCTGACAACTGTCTAAAAAAGTAAAATTCGAGGTATAGATTATGACTCTGGATACTCCATAGATCAAAACCCCAGAGCACTGATAAGGATACCAGACGTAGCGGGTCTCCCAATCCTAATAAAATTCTTGCAACGAGCATGTACCCAATTACGGGAAGCTTATACACCCCTAACTTCTATACCGTATTTGTATTCCTAATAGGTTTTATAAATATGATCAAGTGAATAAGCAGGGTTTGGTTATATAAATTTAACTTTGTGTGCAATATACGAGTTGGCCCGCACCTTTTTCACGAAGCATTTTGCAGAGAATATTTATTTATGTATCCCACAATGAAGCGTCCTCTAGGTTATATACTTTGTATATGTATACTCAATGGATTTTATAAATATAATCAACAGGACATGCAGGCTCTAATCATATGGTAGAGTTTCAAACCTGAAGATTCCTCGGATTAAGACCTGCCCTTTTCTCTCTCGGAAACTGTCGAGATGAGTGAGTAGAACATTGAAGAATAATTAAAATCTGAAATTAGGGACCAGAAAAGTGTCTAAAAACTCATATCCCCACCACTTCCTTCATAAAATGCTTTAAGAGTTCAATAAAAGATATGTTTTAAGTGTTTAGGGCTTGGCTTAGAGTTTCTTATTAAACTTAGTGAACCTTTTTCCTTGATGGTGGTAATTCTTGGGTGGCACCAAAACATTTTCGGTAAAATTAGAGATCTGCAGATCACCTAAATCTAGATGATCCTTACCCTCTCTAGGAAAACTGTCAAGATGAGTGAGTGGAATAATTAAACCCTGGAATTGCAGACCAGAAAAGTGTTTCAAAACTCCGATGATGACAATATTTTTGTGGCACCAAAACATCCTAGATCAGCAGATCAGCTAGATCTAAACCAGCCTTTCACTATCTCAACATAATTCTCGAGGTAAGCAAATAGAACTTTGAGGAATAATTAAAAGCTGTAATTAATTGCAAGAAAAGTATTTCAATGCTGTAGTCTCAGTCACTCCCTTCCTTGAAAGCCTTTCAAAATTCGTTAAAGCGGTCTTAATTGCTTAGAGCTTGGCTTAGAGTTTCCAGGACTGAAGATACTGGACAAAAGATCCCAAGTTTTGAAATGAATTCCGAACCGAATTTGACTTATTTCCAAAGTATAGAACCCATTTTCATCGGACGTTTCAAGAAAGGAAGGAATGGAGGTTTAGGGTTGAGAATAATTCTCCGGACCAATCTTTGGGATGAATTGAAAAATAAAAGTTGAAGAACGACTTAATGAGAAAAATGGAGTCGGAAAATCTATTAACAGTTGATAAGTTTATACATAGCAAAAATAAGGAGTAGGTGGATATTGCAGCCAAAAAACTATCAGGATTGTTTATTTTCCATGGATATCCCTGAAAATTTCTCCAACAACCTTCAACAGAACAAGAAGAAGCATTGGCTCCGATTGGACAGGTTTTTTTATTACTCGTTTTTATCTTACTGTTTTTACTCGGGTCTTCCACGTTGTATTTTATTACGTTGGTCTTATCTCTGTAAAGCATTAACAAATGAAAGTAAAGAGTAAACAAACTTGTGATAAAGACGCAGAGCCATCTTTATAGTTTCTCGTCACTGTTACTACAGGATATCCCTTTTTGAGTGTCCAGGAGTCCATAATTGATTTTACATCAATATCATCTGGCAAAGTGCCATCAGCATGAGCTTGATCAGTTAAAGCTTTCCAAAGATCATCTTGTTCAGCATTTCCATATTTCCTGTAATATACAATCATTGAAGTAACACTCAAGATTAAAATTTGATACTTAACAGCAACAGAGTTGGTGTTCAGTATCAAAGTTATAACCGTGGCTTTCGAACACGAATAGTTTTTAATTATAATAGTCAATTATTGGGTAAGAATTTAATTCTAGACAAATTTAGGTCCGCATAGATTGGGACATCTCTTTGACGAGCCTAGAATAATAATATATTGTCATTCTTTTCCATCTTGGCAGCTATATATTACTTTTACTCAAATTCTGATTTTATTAATTACGAATCCCCCCTCCCCTGCATTCTTTGTTGTTCTATGGATACTGATTATTCATTCTGATTGTTCATTTTCATTTTCCTATTCATTCTGATTGTTCTCCTTTCGTTGTCTTTCAGAATTCTTTGCCAGTTTTTGTGTCTTTTATTATATTCTTTTTACTCCAAAATTTGAATTCACCCCTTTAGGGGTTTGTGATAGTGATTTTTTAAATAAATATTTTATCTTTACACAACGAAACATAAATATATCTAAATAAAAGTAAAATATGACTAAAATATTCGTCCGACTAGAAGTAACAAATGGGTTAAACAAACCAAGAAAATGCAGACAGACATATAAACTTAAAATAAATGACTGTCAAAGCTTAAGCCAACGGAAAAAGGTACACTGGCAATAAAAATTTTTCA
Organism: Artemia franciscana; assembly: GCF_032884065.1. Classification (NCBI taxonomy): domain Eukaryota; kingdom Metazoa; phylum Arthropoda; class Branchiopoda; order Anostraca; family Artemiidae; genus Artemia; species Artemia franciscana. The sequence continues at coordinate 36,850,178 of NC_088874.1, read as the reverse complement.
TCCTCGTTTGAGCCGTCTACTTCAGCTTTAACCCATGGCGGCTAAAACCATCCCCAGATATTTCAAGGTCACTTTAAAAATAATACACAAAAATTGTCATAGGTTACACTCATGATGGCTTGTAGAAGATAAGACATATGTAGAGGAAACAATTGTCCAGCAGAGAAAAACAAACTTACTTGTCTTTTAAATAGTTCGTCACACCTCCTCTGAATGAGGATTCACCCAGGAAAAAATTCATCATTCTGATAATCGCAGCACCTAGAAAAAAAAATTATTTTTAAAAACATTCATTCGTGGAGAATTTTTGGTAAGCAAGTGAGTGTAAGCGTAAGGTAAGTGAGCAATACAGTTTACTATTGAGCTATTTAAATTCAAAGAACAATTTGTTTAGCTTTAAAATGAATCTTTTTGACACTTTCAGTACAAGGTCAACATTTTGATAATTATCTCATGAAATTGACAAAACAGAAGTAAACCAGGTGCTTTAAACTTGAATTTTAAGAGAATGAAAAATAAGTGTTATCTCAATTTTTTTTTTAGATATAAGATTTTACGTGTTTTTATACGCTCGAGAAGGAAGAATTCGATTGCGTGCGTTTTAGAATTGGGTTAGGCGTCGTTGAAAAACATTTTATCATTTACAAAATTAAGTGTTGGGGAATCTATCCATGAAAAAATAGAGTTGAAATTCAATGAAGCGCCTTGATATAAGAATTTAAAAACAATTATAATCTGAGCAGCTCAGATTGGCTTAGAAAGGCTTAATCCTGTAATCTTATCAACCACTAAAGTTAAATACTTAGAAAATACAATTTTAATGTTAGAAAATGGGGAGTAAGTATTATATCATGTGATATCATATAACATCATAAGACCTCTTCATTTTTCATACCAGTAAACCTTATAAGGCTCTTTTCCAACAGAAAATTAAAAACTAGGGCAACCATAAAGCCTAGGATTCTTGCAACGAGCTTAGGATGATTTCAGGTGTAGACCCCTGGTTTCCTTGGAATTAAAAATAAACAAATAAGAATGCATAAAAAATATAAAAATGCGGCAAATCAAACATTATTATACCTTATCCTACCTTGAATAAATATTACCTTATAATGTAGGAGCCATAACCTAAAGGTGTCCCCTTAAAAAAAAGAAAACAAGCTTTGGGTAGTCAACATGATGAAACGTGTCATTTATTTGAAAATTGCCAAAACATGGTAATAATATAGCGATATAAATAATTAGTAAGTATTAATAAAATATTATAAAAGTAAATAAATAACTTATAGTCTGGATATGTCTGAAACAACAAAATTTATCTGCAGATGCAAAGACTCTTTTTTTATAATTAATAATTTTTAAATACAAAAAAAAACTGGTTATGAATTGAACAGCAGCAGCCGTTCAACACTTACGGTATGACTTAAAAAAAATTTTGAATGGTAATTGCCGACCATAAAAACAGTTTTTGATCCTTATGAAAATTTGATATCTGGAGATGTTTTCTTCTAGTGATTAGATATTCATATATACTAGGGCTGCGATATACTAAAAACACTTCTTGGCAACTGGGCCAATTCTTGTGTTCTTCATTGTAAAAAAATTGAATTAAAAAGATTAAATCTGTCCGAGAGAGCAACAGTCCCTCAGTGCCTTACCAAAAATAGGAACTTCCAAAAAAATTTTCATCAGAATAATAAAAACATCTATAAACGTAAAGATTTTGAAAAAAAAAAATCTAGAAAAAAATGTCAGAATTTGTTTAGGCAAACAATAGTTCACGTAAATTCCAGCCTCACCTCTTTCTGAGGAGCTTTCTTAGCTCCTTACCTCCTCCTTTCTCTCTTGAAAAATTTTCACTTATTTTTGAGGAGCCGAGTAAAGTGGAAGTGATTGTTTGTTCCAAAGTATCCCTCCATTCTGCATGATCGCCCTTCTACATAAGTACAGGATAAGACATCCTGTTGAATTTGGCCACCTGATGTGTGCTGGGTCTTCTGGCACCACGCCGTGGCACCCTATGGCACCACCCCATAGGGCTTAGAGTAGGGCTAACAGGGTATGTTGTAGCAACACCAAACACCAGCTGATAATGTTGGAGCCAAAGTTTGATATGAGGTCAATGTCTACCTTTTAAAAGTGCATCCAGTCACCTCTTTTCGGGGAGTTTTCTCTTCTTGCGTCACCGATCACCAAGGGAGCAAGACATACAACTAGGAAGGGGTGCTAGAGAAAAGTGCCCTTTTCACTGTCACATACCCATGTGAAAACACCCCCAGAGGAAGGGAAGAGTTATTCTATCGGCCATTCTATCTAACCTATTCTAGCCTATCATATTCTATCTAGCCATATGGTGTTCCCTACAAGTGAAGGTTTAAAAGAGGCATAAAACTTAGTAACTAAATCGGCTAAAGGACTAGTTGAACATTAGGTATTCATTAATGTTACTTCAAACCTGGCACTACAAACTATGTTTAGAAAAAAAAGAAACCGGAAACCTGTTCAACAGCTGAAACTGCAGATCTAGAGTTTTTCTGTCCAAATGATGAGCGAAATATTCTTAAACAGCTGTAAATTATCGATTTTTACTATTAATTATTTGAAGTATTGGTTCTAGTCGAGTTTAGATTGTTCCACAAGGGCCTCTAGGTTTTTCTGAGAAGACAAAAATAATGTGAAAAAGTTTTATAACGTTTGTTATTAATTTGCAACTTATTTTAATTTAATATCAGAAGATTTATTTACCTTTTTTGTATGAAATAGCATCAAAGAGTTCAGTAATCTGATCAGGGTGTACAACTTCAGCTGAGATTGGATGGGAGGACTCCAAAGAGTCCAAACCTAAGACGTCTTGTATTTCAAGGGTGAAATAATCCAGATATTTCCAATTAGGTTCAACCTGCAAAAAGAAATCATTCTCAACGACTGCATCGTAAAAATTTCTATAAAATAAATACTTTTATACCCAAACACAGCCATATATGTCAGAATCTATACCTGTGGGGGATTCCCGGGAACGATGGTATAAATTTAAAGAAAAACTAAAATAGTCGAAAAAACATTGAAAATAAAGGAAATCAATGGGCTATCATGTCGAATGGCTGTTTGGGGGTTCAATTCAGATTGAGGAATAGTTGTCTATGAAAGTTCCCTCCTTGGCAATACAGAGCACAGGTAATCGATACAAAATGCGGGTATCGACACCCAATGCGGGTTGGGCGATATGCTTTCTACTTGTTTCTGCAACAAAACTCAGGACCAGAAACGTCGATTTAACACTCTATGTGCCAGGAATGGCTCTGAAGGTTCTTTATCTTTTATCCACCCATGACAAAAATTCCACCCAAAAGCTGTTTTTTTTTAAATTAAAATTGACCTTGCAAAAGGGACATAAAACAAAATTTTCTCAAAAGCGGAGGGAAAGGTTTTTGTCAAAGTGGCAGAAAATTGGCAGAACAATTATATAAATGGTGCTACTAGTTGGTTTTCAATGAAAATGATTACATTGATGTTGCCAATCAATAAGGGCCCCACGGCCATGACCTTAGCCACGAGTCCAAGAGTCCCAGTCCAGCCAATCAAGTTCAGTTGCAGATCATTTCATGGCTAGTCAATTCTTGTCCAGCTGATTAAAATAATAGGAGAATTAACTCGTGAACATGAAAACAAAGTAAATGTTGTAACCTGATAAAAAAAATATTTTATCAAGCTTTAAATTTTAATTAAATACAGATCAAAACTTAAATCCTTGCATTTAATGCCAATAACTAATGATGCAAATAACTAAATAATATACTTTTCTAGAAATTTTCGTGGGCCATTCGAAAAAAAACAACATGAGCAATTCGTTGAAAGACATACAGCATGTTTACGTGTTATAAATGACATCAAATGTATTAAAAAGATAACCAATAAAATATTTAGATAAAATTACGTGATTAATGGCCAATCCTTGGACATAAGTAGCAAAACCCTCATTTAGCCAGAGATCTGTCCACCACTTCATTGTAACCAAGTTACCAAACCACTGGTGAGCAAGCTCATGAGCAACCACTTTCTGAACATACAGACGATCTCGAGCCACAGAACTTGACGGATCGTAGAGAAGTGCCCGTTCTCTGAAAAATTTTTAAAATGTTTAAAAAAAACCTAAAATATGACATAGAAAATATATATCTATTATGGTAAAACAATTTGCTGACTATAGTCGGTCAAAAACGTGACGTATCAATCCATATCAGCAGTTAAAAGGATATTTGTCTTATTATCTTCTTAACAACTTGGCAGAGGGATTTTCTCGACTATCAATCAAATCGTTTGAACTCTTCATTTATCCCCCGGAATCGTCTTTCTGAACCACTTAGTAATCGTTGAGAATCTCCTGACACTTATCAATCAATTACACTTACATAAAGTGACACTTACATAAAAGCAATTTTTACACTCATATGAAAAGACTGTGAAATTGTAATATAAAGAAAATTTGGTAGATTTTATTTTTACGATTTATTAAAGGTTTTTTTTGTGGTGTACCTGGCATGGTCGAGTGAGGAATCTGGCATGGAATTTCATTTCATTTAAATGAAACTAAATCAGTTAATAGAAGAGGCTACTGCAAAGGACTGTGCACTCTGTACAGTGTACACTGTACACTCTCAAAGCTTAGACACTCTCAGCCATATTGAATCCCCAAGACCCTTTTGTTGGCTAGTAATTATGCCGTGTGATAAGACAAGAAAATATGGCGGTTAAATTTAAAAATTTTTATTAATTAAGATTTTTCGAAACGGAATTGATTCAACTAAACAAAATCATTTAACAAAATACCATGCTTCCAAACTAGTGAAAAGCCACCCTATTTGCATTTTCACAAAAATATTATCAATTTTAGCAATTGTATCGTACAAATTTCACGTCAAAAGCAACAAGAGAAAAATCAAAGAAAGAAAAAAAAAATAAGTTTATAACTGTCTCATTAGTCACAGAATCCTTTTTAGATTACGGAAATAGGAAGGATCCCCACATTTTTGGTCCATTTGCGCAGGGCTCTCTAATCTGGGATTATTCTACTAGATTTTCCTGGACCCATGGGTAGTATATGAGTGTCCAAACGTTAGATAAAACTAAAGAGGGGCTGTGCCAATCCAAAAGACGTGAATTTCTGGAGACCCTTAAACATCCTTTATGGTAATTTAGGACGTTGCACACACGTTCAGGAAAACGGGACAAGATGATATACCTATTGCTGGAAGGCTAATTTTTCACAGGTAACATCTTATTGGTGTTTTATCGTCAACTACGGCCACTTTGAGACAGTTTTTGGACTTTTTTAAGTGGTTGCTGGTAGGTAGTTTACTGAGAATATTTGCTATGGGGGATCTTTGAAACTTGTTGGACGCTGTAGCAATATTTGAAACTAGAATGATATTTGGAATAGGGATAAGTGCTTTTTGACTGCAGAAACCATTTCAAATAGTCTTAGGTGGTCTGCAGCTATTCCGCCATATCTTTTACTTTTTTAAACACTTTTACTTAACTTGGTTCAGTTTAGGCCATTGTGTAGGGAAGATGTAATTTCGGTTTATAGGGATTGCTATGACTTTCGGCGATCGTCAATGAAGATTAATTTTAAAAAGAACAAGTTTTTTCAACTGAAAGTAAGAAGCAACATTAAACCCCAGAATGAACAGAAATTATTTCGTATATGAGTGCAGTCACCTCCTTCTTAATACCTCGATCTTCACGCTGTATTTTTTTTTTAGTACTTTTCAAAAAGCTTTGTATTGTTCAAGCTAAATGACCCTTGTATTTCAGGAGTCGTTCTTAAAGAATTGGGAAAAAAATTCAAACTTTAGCGCAAAGAGTGGCAGCCCCCTGAAGTGGCAGCCCCCTTTTAGATCTTTAAAGAAGATGTCCATGAGTAATGCTATTTAAAAATTGATATTAATCCAAGATTGAAAGGAGTAAAATAAAAATACTTTTAGAAAACCGATTTTATCTCCAAATGCACTAACAGTTGAAAAATAAATTCCTGATTATCCAGAGAAATTAAAAAAAAATGAAAGAGTAGAATCTTTTTGATATAAAAAGTTGTTCTTTAATGCGTATTTGTAAGATATGTTACCCACGCTTTCATTTTATTGTCTTAAAAAGTTTCAGCTTTTTCCGGTAAGCAGGAAAAGAATGTTCTATTGAATGTCTTTTGGCAAAAAAACCTTTCTAAAACATTCTTTTGTCTATTTGTTTTTATTTTAAAGATATTTACAATAAAAGAACCAGCTTAAATGGATATGAAAACAACACAGTAAAACGGTCAGCTACACCTGTTTTTTACTTGAAAAAAAAAAGAAACGTAAACAGTAATATTTTTCTAGACCAAGTAACTGTTTTGCGAGCTGTACAACCGGTTTTTGAATAATTCTGAAATTACCATTAATTCTAAAAGAGGTTCTAAGAGAGCGATAAAGTTGAGTCTGACTTTAGGGTTTTTGACAGGTTTTTTTTTAAGAATATGGTCTTAAGATTATTGATGCATGGCAAAACTTTTGGTATTGAGTATTTCATGTTCCAATTCTTGTTACGACTGAACAATAACATATTCTGAAAAAAATAATTTATCTCAACATACATTGCGAGCCAAATGGACGGATTGCATTAATCAATCCAATATATTCTCTTTTGGAGAGGATGGGGTTGATGTTAGTCTAAGAAAATATTGCAAAAAAAAGTTCATGATCAATCTCTTTCTGACACAAATATAATATTAATAGGTCTTGGAACATTCGCTGGAATAATTTAAAAATTGATAAAGCTTAAAATTTTTTGCAATAAACATAAAATAAAGTAAAAGGTAGCCTACAAGCATCGGGGAAAAAAACATAAAAGGAGTTTTGAATTAACGCGGTTAGAATGCCAACATACACAGAAGATAGTAGCTGAAGTTCATAGTAAAGCAGCTCGTAGTCAGTAAGCAGCGCCAGATCCACCAATAAATAAAAATGGACCCTAGAGAAAAAGGTATTTACCCCCCGCCCCCAAGATACGAATTACTTTATTTAGTAATAACAACAAAAAGGCGATAGATCTCATATATCAAGCGCTCGGGATGTTAGAAACAAAGAACTACCCCTAAAAGCTCCATGGCCCTCTTTTGCGCTTACAATTTGGGATTATATAATATAGCGCAGGTTTTTTAAGTATTTTTCATTACGAACTTCTTTGATTTATCCCTCAAGCATGGTGTCAGTAACTAATAAAAAGACAGATTACTGCCCTATACTTCCAAGTTTAAATGTATGCTTTAATTCTACTGGTTTATTTTTTTATATTTCCGCCATCCAATCACATTATTCCTTAAACGCGTTCAGGAAATGAATCAAAATAGCCCAGCTTATTTTATCCGTTGTTCATATGTCAAATTGTTAAAGGAACAAGAATACTAAACTTGATTGGTTCTTTTGTGTGAAATTTTAAGCCAATTAAAAATATAAAAAGTATAAGGACGTTGTAGGACCAGATTGTTCTAGGAATAAGTTAAGACGAAAAGCTGACATTGGGTAACGAAAAGGTAGGCAGCTTCACTTACCTTGGTAGTATTATTAGTAAAGACGGTGGGAGCAGTGAAGATGTAAAAAGTAGAATACCCAAAGCTCAGAGTGTTTTTTCACAGTTAAAAAAGTTTGGAAGAATAGGAAGATGTCTCCAAACCAAGATTAGAATATTGGAAGCTACAGTGATTACGGGGGTAAAATATGGCTCTGAAGCATGGGCGCTCCGAAAAGCGGATGAAAATTTACTAGATGTTTTCCAGAGAAATTGCCTACGGATTGTTCTGGGTACCCGGCTGACTGACTGTATTTCAAACAGTAGGTGGTACGAAAAATGTGGTTCAATTCCTGCTTTCTAGGGCTATAATGCAAGAAAGGTTAAGATAGCTAGGTCAGGTTCTGCAGATGATGGATAACAGATTGCAGAAGATTGTCCTTTTTGGCCAACCGTCTAGGGGTAAACGGAAAGCAGGCTGTCCTCATCTGGGGTGAGAGGATGTCATAAATAAAGATTTAAAGGGAATGGGAGCATCCTGGGAGGGTGTAAAGAAGGAGGCCTTGAAGAGATTGAGTTGAAGGAGGAGCGTGCGTAGCTGTGTTGGCCTCAGGTGGCGTGGTACTGCGGTGAGTAATTAATAGTAGTAGTAAGGACGTTGTGCCTCCCTAATTAAAATATCATGAAAATCCTAAGCAGTTGAAACAGAAGTAATGAAAATACCTTGCATAAAAACGTTTGGATTCTATATTTCAAAAAATGACTTGTAATTTAAATTTAAACACTGAAAAAGCCTTTCGTGTGCCCCCATTTTCCAGCTCTTATTACAATATTTGGCCTGGACAAGGCCATCGACAAAGAGAGATAGACACGGCGCTCTCACCTGTGTTCTGAACAAGATATCAAATAAAGACTTCCAGAAACTTATCTATTGTTCCCGCCCTATCATGGATCCTATCACAACTTCGCGGGTTAGATCATAATTAACGAAAGACAGCCAAGTATCTACCAAAATTAACCTTCAGAGGACAAGTAAATGACATCCCCCCTCTCACAATACCTCTGTCGTACGATGCGTACTGATAACCTCAACGACACATAACCTCCGCCAGTTACTCTATTTAAGGCTGGACGGACTCGCAAAGAATCTTCCTATACCTCCCATGTTAAAAAGAACAAGTTTTTTCAACTGAAAGTAAGAAGCAACATTAAACCCCAGAATGAACAGAAATTATTTCGTATATGAGTGCAGTCACCCCTTCTTAATACCTCGATCTTCACGCTGTATTTTTTTTTTAGTACTTTTCAAAAAGCTTTGTATTGTTCAAGCTAAATGACCCTTGTATTTCAGGAGTCGTTCTTAAAGAATTGGGAAAAAATTCAAACTTTAGCGCAAAGAGTGAGGTATTGAGGAAGTGGCAGCCCCCTTTTAGATCTTTAAAGAAGATGTCCATGAGTAATGCTATTTAAAAATTGATATTAATCCAAGATTAAAAGGAGTAAAATAAAAATACTTTTAGAAAACCGATTTTATCTCCAAATGCACTAACAGTTGAAAAATAAATTCCTGATTATCCAGAGAAATTAAAAAAAAATGAAAGAGTAGAATCTTTTTGATATAAAAAGTTGTTCTTTAATGCGTACTTGTAAGATATGTTACCCACGCTTTCATTTTATTGTCTTAAAAAGTTTCAGCTTTTTCCGGTAAGCAGGAAAAGAATGTTCTATTGAATGTCTTTTGGCAAAAAAACCTTTCTAAAACATTCTTTTGTCTATTTGTTTTTATTTTAAAGATATTTACAATAAAAGAACCAGCTTAAATGGATATGAAAACAACACAGTAAAACGGTCAGCTACACCTGTTTTTTACTTGAAAAAAAAAGAAACCGTAAACAGTAATATTTTTCTAGACCAAGTAACTGTTTTGCGAGCTGTACAACCGGTTTTTGAATAATTCTGAAATTACCATTAATTCTAAAAGAGGTTCTAAGAGAGCGATAAAGTTGAGTCTGACTTTAGGGTTTTTGACAGGTTTTTTTTTAAGAATATGGTCTTAAGATTATTGATGCATGGCAAAACTTTTGGTATTGAGTATTTCATGTTCCAATTCTTGTTACGACTGAACAATAACATATTCTGAAAAAAATAATTTATCTCAACATACATTGCGAGCCAAATGGACGGATTGCATTAATCAATCCAATATATTCTCTTTTGGAGAGGATGGGGTTGATGTTAGTCTAAGAAAATATTGCAAAAAAAAGTTCATGATCAATCTCTTTCTGACACAAATATAATATTAATAGGTCTTGGAACATTCGCTGGAATAATTTAAAAATTGATAAAGCTTAAAATTTTTTGCAATAAACATAAAATAAAGTAAAAGGTAGCCTACAAGCATCGGGGAAAAAAACATAAAAGGAGTTTTGAATTAACGCGGTTAGAATGCCAACATACACAGAAGATAGTAGCTGAAGTTCATAGTAAAGCAGCTCGTAGTCAGTAAGCAGCGCCAGATCCACCAATAAATAAAAATGGACCCTAGAGAAAAAGGTATTTACCCCCCGCCCCCAAGATACGAATTACTTTATTTAGTAATAACAACAAAAAGGCGATAGATCTCATATATCAAGCGCTCGGGATGTTAGAAACAAAGAACTACCCCTAAAAGCTCCATGGCCCTCTTTTGCGCTTACAATTTGGGATTATATAATATAGCGCAGGTTTTTTAAGTATTTTTCATTACGAACTTCTTTGATTTATCCCTCAAGCATGGTGTCAGTAACTAATAAAAAGACAGATTACTGCCCTATACTTCCAAGTTTAAATGTATGCTTTAATTCTACTGGTTTATTTTTTTATATTTCCGCCATCCAATCACATTATTCCTTAAACGCGTTCAGGAAATGAATCAAAATAGCCCAGCTTATTTTATCCGTTGTTCATATGTCAAATTGTTAAAGGAACAAGAATACTAAACTTGATTGGTTCTTTTGTGTGAAATTTTAAGCCAATTAAAAATATAAAAAGTATAAGGACGTTGTAGGACCAGATTGTTCTAGGAATAAGTTAAGACGAAAAGGTGACACTGGGTAACGAAAAGATTGATTAGGTAGGCAGCTTCACTTACCTTGGTAGTATTATTAGTAAAGACGGTGGGAGCAGTGAAGATGTAAAAAGTAGAATACCCAAAGCTCAAGAGTGTTTTTCACAGTTAAAAAAGTTTGGAAGAATAGGAAGATGTCTCCAAACCAAGATTAGAATATTGGAAGCTACAGTGATTACGGGGGTAAAATATGGCTCTGAAGCATGGGCGCTCCGAAAAGCGGATGAAAATTTACTAGATGTTTTCCAGAGAAATTGCCTACGGATTGTTCTGGGTACCCGGCTGACTGACTGTATTTCAAACAGTAGGTGGTACGAAAAATGTGGTTCAATTCCTGCTTTCTAGGGCTATAATGCAAGAAAGGTTAAGATAGCTAGGTCAGGTTCTGCAGATGATGGATAACAGATTGCAGAAGATTGTCCTTTTTGGCCAACCGTCTAGGGGTAAACGGAATGCAGGCCGTCCTCATCTGGGATGGGAGGATGTCATAAATAAAGATTTAGAGGGAATGGGAGCTTCCTGGGAGGGTGTAAAGAAGGAGGCCTTAAAGAGATTGAGTTGAAGGAGGAGCGTGTGTAGCTGTGTTGGCCTCAGGTGGCGTGGTATTGCGGTGAGTTATTAATAGTAGTAGTAAGGACGTTGTGCCTCCCTAATTAAAATATCATGAAAATCCTAAGCAGTTGAAACAGAAGTAATGAAAATACCTTGCATAAAAACGTTTGGATTCTATATTTCAAAAAATGACTTGTAATTTAAATTTAAACACTGAAAAAGCCTTTCGTGTGCCCCCATTTTCCAGCTCTTATTACAATATTTGGCCTGGACAAGGCCATCGACAAAGAGAGATAGACACGGCGCTCTCACCTGTGTTCTGAACAAGATATCAAATAAAGACTTCCAGAAACTTATCTATTGTTCCCGCCCTATCATGGATCCTATCACAACTTCGCGGGTTAGATCATAATTAACGAAAGACAGCCAAGTATCTACCAAAATTAACCTTCAGAGGACAAGTAAATGACATCCCCCCTCTCACAATACCTCTGTCGTACGATGCGTACTGATAACCTCAACGACACATAACCTCCGCCAGTTACTCTATTTAAGGCTGGACGGACTCGCAAAGAATCTTCCTATACCTCCCATGTTAAACATTTGGAGTTTGCCTGACGTTCCTGAATTAGTGATTTTGGCGGTTTTTATGTCAATAGAAGTAAAAAAATCTGGTGAATATTTTGGCATAATCAAATCTTAAAGCCGACAATTATTTTTTTTATAATTCCAAAATAATTATAAAACCTGTTTCGGGTTTGCATTCTAGATTGCTATGCTTTACATTGTTGTTGTGGGGTATCAAAAAATAGAGCAAAAAATTTTCTATTCATCAACAAGAAGCTTTTTTCTATAATATATACCTCCTGGCTGCAGTCCCTTCAAATACTTTACATATTTGTGTTCCGAAATCAAAATTTCCCCTCAAAAGGTTAGATTGAGCTGTAATCGGAGCATCTAAGAATGCAAAAATTTCACCAAGGGGCTAACCACTCGGATTGTTCAGGAGCGATTCAGTCAAGCATTATTTAGTTCTAACCTGTTTAAACAGAGTCTAGAGAAGAAGTAAGGTACAGACACCAAACTGCCGGTTAATGAATATATAAGAAAATCGTATTGTATAAATAATTAAGGATAAGCTGCGTCTAATCCTAGAGATAAATTGAACACAGCACAAGGGCCGAATAAGAAGCAATGGTTTTATTTTAAAAAGATTGATCTATCGTTTTGGTTTAATTAAAATAAATTCAGGACAAATTTATGTATTGTAGTACAAGTACAATTTTGCATAATCTTTGTACTGAAATAAGAATTAAAAATATATAAAACAAGCTAATTAATAACTAATGAATGAAACAAAATAACTAATGAACGAAACAAAATGTCCCCAGAATATTTAAATTTGTTATAGCGAAACCCGAGTCTTGCTGTAGAACTACCAAAGCAAACTACAAAAGCAGTCAATGACCAGTCTCAAGTCCAAGGCCTTTCCAAGAAACAATCCCACCCCTTGGTAAATAAACCCCAATAAAAATTACCCATACTAAAGCAGTCAAATGACCAGTCTCAAGTCCAAGGCCTTTCCAAGAAACAATTCAACCCTTTAGTAAGTGAACCCCGATAAAAATGGTCAAAACCCTAATAAAGTTCTTATATAGTTCTTGTTATTGACCACAGTAACATGTTAAAAAAAGAAATATACGAGGGCTCCATTTGCCAAATGTGCAGGCCCATCGTGAAAAGTTGAAATTAAATTATCGGGCTAGAGGCAGACCGCGTTTACCAAAATATATGTTAGAAGACATAACGGATGCTTCGGTTCACGACGAATCAAGTTCCGAAGGAATTGGAACAAATTCCCCTTTTGTGTTGAAAGTTATCACTTCTGGAAGAAATTTGGGGTCAGACCTTCTAAAAGGCTCACGCTGGATTGTGGATCTGCCTTACCTTTTTGAGAATTATGAAAAGCTCGTGATTCGCCACATGTAAGTTTTTTCTTTGTCTTTCATTTTACGTCATTGATTTACTGCTATCAAAATTATTAGGATGGGGAATTATTCTGGGTTGCAATTAATACAACTTGTACCTTATTAATTCTTGATAATTGTCTTTTCTGCTATAGAGAAAGAATGTTCGATAACCTATCCTTTTTGAAGCTATAGCACTTTCCTTTCTACCAAAACAATAAAATCGCTACATTACTATTTTACTTCCTCACAACCAATTAGCATTTTATTTACAGGTGCCAAGACATCAATTTGGTTTCAAATATGATGTTTTCTAAAGAACATAGAGCTGGATTGCGCTCAAGACTCATCTTCAAATGCGAATCATGTCATGAGGAAGCCACAATTCACACAGAAAAACCCCTTGCTCCTAGAAGGCTTAAAAAAAAAGACTCAACGAAAACCGTAGTCAAAAAAAGGAAAAGGACTGATTTTGATAGTGTGAATACTATCAGAAAGAAACAGAAACAGGAACAGTAAGTGTCAACAAAGAGGTAGTGGTTGGTGCAATAAATGGTGGAATGACTCACACCCAGGTTCAAGAACTTTTCTCTACCATTGGAATAAATACCCCGTCTCAAAAAGTCTTTACGAAATTTGAGAAAGAAATTTGCGTAGAATTGGAAAAAGTTCTCTATGACTATCTTATCGAAAATGGGAAAACCGAGCGAAGGATGGCACTGGAAGCAGGTGAGAAAATTCACCCAAATGGAGCTGTAGAGACATGTGTTATAGTTGATGGAAGCTGGTGTACACGTTATGGGAATAGATATCGTGCACTCTCAGGCTGTGGAGTGGTGATAGGTTTCTACTCGAAGAAACTCTTAAATCTAGGAATTAGGAACAAATATTGCTGTACTTGCGTGAAATACAGGCATCAAGTAAATAGATCTGTTCCTGAACATACATGTTTTATGAACTGGCAGGGGCCCAGTACAGGTATGGAGTCAGATATATTAGTTGACGCATTCCGAATAGCAACATCCATGCACAATCTAAGATATACTCGATTTGTTGCCGACGGCGATTCAAGTACCCATTCTGAAATTATTGCAAGGGTACCATATGGCAGAAATGTAGAAAAAATTGAGTGTGCTAATCATGCGTGCAAATGCTTGAAAAAAAGACTATATAAGAAGCAGCATGAAAATGCCGAATGCAGAAGATTTCTTAGTGCCGCAATAATAAAGAAAATGTGTGATTTTGCCAGAAATGCAATTGTATGTGCCACCACAGAGAAGAAAAGCGTGAAGGATCTCATCAGTGCGCTGAAGGCAATTCCTCTACATTTTTTCCGTGGCGACCATAGATTTTGTCCTACACGCTGCTCGTTCTCCGGGAAAGTTCTACAGGTCAATCCTGAAGACACCCCTAGCAACATCTTTCTCAGCCATGTGTATTCAGCCTTTGATACGCTGACCAGAAGGGCTCGTCTACTGATAGGAAACCACACGAGCAACCTGGCAGAATATTTTATGAGCATAGTTGCAAGGCTTATAGGTGGCAAAAACATCATGGTTAGCCAAAGTGCGCGATATACCACACGTGTTAAAGCAGCAGGAATCCGATTTACGAAAGGTCACTCAGCTTGCCTTGAAATATTTCGAAGAACTGTAGGATCTACACCAAGTAGGCAGTTGAAAAAACTTGCACAACAGCGGGCCATGACTACTGCTCGACGTAAAAAACTGTCTGCTAAAAAGTGCCTTTTCACTAATGCTTCCACAAAACTCCCTTCAAAAGAAATCAGGGAGCCAACCGGAGCAGACAAAAACTACGGCTCGAACGCAACTGCTCCGGATCTTGATTGCAGTGCGCACGAAATTGCAAAAACAGATTTTTTGACTCGTCTCCAATGTACTGCAACAGATATCCTCAGTATCGAAAAAGCCACTCGGCTTCACAGAAATTCTATCGATAATAGCTGGATAGAACACAGAAAAAACAGAATTACAGCTTCCGTAGCTGGTGCTGTTTGTAAAAGGCGGTTTAAGACTGTGGGCTCATTAGTTCGGCAGCTGCTGTATCCCAGAAACCGCCAAACAAAGGCAATGGAGCATGGTCAGATGTATGAGCCTGTAGCTATTGCAGCTTTTGCAAAGAAAATGGGTTGCATTGTGAACTCACCTGGGCTTTTCATTCACAAGGAATATGGGTTTCTAGGGGCCAGTCCGGACGGGATAGCAATTTTTCCTTCGGGTGAGAAGACTCTTTTGGAGGTGAAGTGCCCTTTGACAGCAAAAGGGCTTACATTGGAAGAGTGGATAGCGCTTAAAAAAAATACATGTCTAGAAAAGAAAGTTAATAGTGAAATAAAGCTGAAAAGAACACATGACTACCATTACCAAGTTCAAATGCAATTGGAATGTTGTGACATTGATTTTGTATACTTTGTAATATTTTTAGGGGAAGAGGAATTATATTATGAAAAGATTGGTCGTGAACGTGAATTCTGGTCTAACAAAATGCTGCCAAATCTAAAAAAATTTTATTTTGAGGCACTGTTACCAGAAATTGTCGACGGAAGGTTGCCAAGAAGTATGGAGATACGAGAACCGTTTATATAAATCCAACTGTGCTAGGTATGGGTAGTTATCATGTGTCATTAGAGTCTTATCCGAATACAAATTCAGATATACAAATACTCAAGCAACAATCAAACTTTAGAATATTTTTTAATGAACCCGTATGGATAAGCTAAATAAAAAAAAACAAGTTTTTTTTAACTGAAAGTAAGGAGCGACATTAAAACTTAAACGATCAGAAATCACTTCGTATATGAAAGGGGCTGCTCCCTCCTCAACGCCCCGCTTTTTACGCTAAAGTTTTTTACTGTTTTAAAAAGTAGAATTGAGAGAAAGAGTAAAACTTTAGCGTAAAGAGCGCTAAAGCCCTTTCACATACGAATTAATTTATATTCGTTTTAAGTTTTAATGTTGCTCCTTGCTTTCAGTTAAAAACATGTCTTTTCTTTATTTAATATCTGAACGTTTTTGAACTAATGCATGTTTTGATTTTGGCTCTCCACAGATGAATAATTAAAACGAAATTTCATATTTATATGGCTTTCTCATAATTTTGATAGAATCACTTTGAGAAAAAAGGAGCAGGGGAGGAGGCTTAGTTGCCCTCCAATGTTTTGGTTACTTAAAAAGGCAACTAGAACTAGAACTTTTAATATTTTACGAACGTTTTTGCTAGTAAAAGATCTACGTAACTTACGAGTTAGCTTACGTAACGAACTTCTGTATTCTGTTAGTGTTAAATTTTAATGCTGCTCCTTACTTTCAGTTGAAAAAACTGTTTCATATTTATTTTTGTATTGTTCTATTTTGAAATAAGGCTAGAAAATCCTGCGCTCCCTTAATGGAAATTTTCTTCCCCATGACAAATTCCTCCATGGAAAGTTCCCCCAACATAACCCCCTGTTCTCAACCCCCCCCCCCAACCAAAAATCCTCCTGAAAACGTCTGTACATTTCCCAATAACTATTACTATATAAACACTGATCAAAGTTTGTAACTTGTAGCCCCTTCCACGGGGATTCTGGTGGAATAAGTCGTCCCCAAAGACACAGTTATAAGGTTTTTCGACTATGCTGAATAAAATGGCTATCTCACAATTTTAATCGGGTGACTGTGGGAAAATAATTAGCGTGGGAGGAGGCCTAGGTGCCCTCCAATTTTTTAGATCACTTAAAAAGGGTACTATATACTTCATTTTTTATATATAATTCACTTGTATATAACTTCATTTCCGTTGGAATGAGCCCGCTCACAACATTCTATGACAACTGGTTCGATATAATCAGCCCTGGAAAAAAAATCCATATTTTTGCTGATAGAAGCTTAACACTTCCACGGTAGGGTTCCCTGATAGGCTGATTCGGATGGGTGTAATTTTGGTTTTATTACTTTTATCGGGTGTTTCCCTCTATTTTCTAAAATAAGGCAATTTTTCTTAGACTCGTAATTTTAGATAGGAATCTCATATATTTAAAGTCAGCATTAAAATGCGATTTTGTTCATTTAGCTATTGGTATCGAAAATCCGTTTTTTAGAGTTTTGGTTACTATTGAGCCGGGTCGCTCCTTAGTACAGTTCGTTACCACGAACTTTTTGATAAAATGAAATAAATTTGTTACTTCGCTGCGAGCAATTATTTAAATTATATTTTTCTAAATAGGTCTGCATGAAGTAAAAACCCGAAAATATGTACTTTTTATTTGTAATTTCCACAATTTTATACCGCGTCTCCTGGCAAATAATGATGACCAGACCACAGGCACACACGCAGGCAAGGGATTCACCCACCTTAAATTTGTATAATGCTTAATTTTGTCAGCGAAATGTTTAATTTTCCTGTGTTTTCCTGGTATTTCTTTCGTAAGAGCTGAACCCCCCTCCTCCAAAAAAAAATCTCGAATAATAATTTCTCTAATTTTCTCCTCGAATAATAATTCTTTTCCAAATAAATATTCCTATTTACTTGTCGAATTTCGAAGAATGAATATACATTAGTCGTAATTTTCAGTGAGAAACCCCTTGAGTTTAATGACGGCAGTGAAATCTGATAACCTTGAGTATTTGTGTGATATGCCGCGATTGAAAAAGAACTAATAGGCAGTATAATTTTTGGAGGAGCGTCCGGCCTTAACAACAGATCTATTAGAACATCACCACCATGATCATCGGATTTTCAGAGAGAAGAAGTACCAACACAGTCACAGAGACTGAATGGGATTTAAGACAAGTAGGTCATTTACAGAGTAACTACTTCCTTAAAAAGAGTTCTTCCTTAAAAGGGGAGCCTAAATTTATGACTATCTGTAATTGTCGTTTACTTAAAAAAAGAGAAAAAAAAGAAGATATAATCCTCCACCAATTGAAAACAACAAATACAGAGTACAAATGAACTTGAATAACTGACACGAGAATGGCCTTCTGAAATTTTTGGAGAAAGTCTTAACAATTTTTGCTGGTGTCTCAAGCCAGACAGCGTTTTTTTTTTTTTTTTTTTTTAATTTTTAATAAAAGACAACTAGTATGTAAAAAGATGACTGGAAAATTTGATAAATTGCGTTAGAAAAAACAATCGAAATCTGCCAGTCTCCTTGGTACTAAAATACTAAAAAACTGTAGTACTAAAAAAAACCTAACAGTGCGATATTTGGCTAACAAATCTGACACTTTCCCAGGCAGCAAAATATGTTTCTACCTTCCCTTCCACCCTGTACTGAGTTCTACCAGCCTGCAGTTATTTGAGAAAAAAGTCAAGCACCTTAATCAGAATTGACAAAAATGAAACCCCATGACTTTGGAACTTGACAAATACCACAAAGGAAAGGAATTCCATACGCCAAAAGCACGAAAAAGTACAAAATTTTGTAAAAACGAATAAAAATGATATCACCAATTCGGAATGATTTTTCACAACTTCGCCCACGGTCCTTCCCCCTATGTTAAGTTAGATAGTTCTTGTCATCTTATTAAAAAAAAAAATTAGTACAAAAAAATCGGCAAGCCTGCCCGTCGTCCCCACGAAAAACAAAGGAGTATGGTATTTCGCTAATAAACCTTACACTTTCCCGAGCAGCAATTCTGTCTACTCCTCCTTCTCTGAACCAAGTTCCACTAAATTGCCGTCATTCTAAAAAACGCAAGCTTTTCATTAAAAAATAAATAGAATAAAACCGAATGATTTAAAAAATGACAAATATTAAAAACAATTCCGAAAATCGATAACACGAAACATGGCAAAATTTTTAACAAACAAGAAAAATATCGCCAACTTGGCACCCCTCTTCCCTCCTTGTTTCCACTACTACTGGCCTGCCCAGCCATCCTGTAAAAAAAAAACTCTACAGGTAACCTAAAACGACAAAAAAGCAACCTAATCAGAGCACAATTTTATTTTTGGTGCCAAAATGGGAAATTTGCAATCATAAGATATCTTCTTTGATTTATAAATATATCAGGTGGATTAAAAATACGGATAAGTTATAGGTTGACTCATTACCAAATTTTGAAATTCAGACTGAGAATAAAAACAAAATTAGACACGTGCTTAGAATCCTAGAACCATGGCATTTACGAAATGAGGAGCAATGGCCAACAAAAAGTTAAGTTTACCCAATAAAAAAGATGGTCAATCTATGGTTATCATATGGTTGGATTCTCCTTGGGAATCAAACAGTTCCTGGTAACGAACAGTAGTAAAGAAAGACCCGGCTCAATAGTAACTAAAACTCTAAAAACGGAATTTTGATACCAATAGTTACATCACAAGAATTGCATTTTAATGCTGATTTTAAATATATAAGTTTCATCAAGATTATTCTTCCCCGTCAAAAGTTATGAGCCTGAGCAAATTTGCTTTATTTTAGAAAATAGGGGAAAACACATCTTAAAAGTGATAGAATCTTAACGAGAATCAGACCATGAGATTCAGCGTATCAGAGAACCCCACAGTTGCAGTTTCCAGCTCTTATCTACAAAAATGTAGAATTTTGTCATTTTTGTCATAAGACAGATCACGGATTGGCGTTTATTTGTTTGTTTGTTTTTTGTTTTTTTTTTTTTGTATGGTTTTTTCTCCCAGGGGTGATCGTATCGACCCAGTGGTCCTAGAATGTCGCAAGAGGGCTTATTCTTACGGAAATTTAAACTTTTAGTGCCCTTTTTAAGTGACCAAAAACTTGGAGGGCTTCTAGGCCCCCTCCTATGCTTATTTGTTCCCCATTGACCGGATCAAAATTCTGAGATAGTCATTTTATTCAGCATAGTAGAAAAGCCTAATAACTATGTCTTTCGGGACGACTTACTCCCCACTTGGACCAGTGTTTACAACTAGTAATGGTTATTGGTAAGTGTACAGACGTTTTCAGGGGGAATTTTCAGTTGTGGGAGGGGTTGAGGGGAGAGGGGAGGAGGTTATGTGGGGGAAACTTTCCATGGAAGAATTTTACATGGGGGAAGAGAATTTCCATGAAGGAAACGCAGGATTTTCTAGCATTTAAAAAAAAATGAAAAATTAATATGAAAAAGTTTTTTCAGCTGAAAGTAAGGAGCAGCATTAAAACATAAAACGAATAGAAATAATTACGCATATGAGGGGTTCATCTCCTTCTAATACCTCGCTTTTTACGCTAAAGTATTTTTAGTAATTTCAACTATTTATTCTACGGCCTTTGTGATTCAGGGGTCATTCTTAAGGAATCGGGAAAAAATTTAAATTTAGTGTAAAGAGCGAGTTATTGACGAGGGGGCGAACCCCCTCATATACGTAGTAAAAACATACTAATATAGAAGTTTGTTACGTAAGTTAATTCGTAAGTTAAGTATATTTTTACTAATTAAAACGTTCGTGAAAAATTAGAAGTTCTAGTTGCCTTTTTAAGCAGCCAAAAAATTGGAGGATAATTAGGCCTCCTCTCCCGCTCCTTTTTTTCTAAAAATCGTCCTTTCAAAACTATGAGAAAGCCATTTAGCCCAAAAAAAAAATCAATATGCAAATTTCGTTTTAATTATTCTTGTGCGGAGAGCCAAAATTAAAACATGCATTAATTCAAAAACGTTAAAAAATTAAACAAAAAAAAACAAATTTTTTTTAACGTAAAGTAAGGAGCGATATTAAAACTTAAAACCAACAGAAATTACTCCGTATATGAAAGGGGTTGTTCCCTCCTCAACGCCCCGCTTTTTACGCCAAAGTTTTGTACTGTTTTAAAAAGTAGAGTTGAGAGGAAGAGTCAAACTTTAGCGTAAAGAGCGGGGCGTTGAGGAGGGAACATCCCCTTTCTATACGGAGTAATTTCTATTCGTTTTAAGTTTTGATGTCTCTCCTTGCTTTCAGTTTAAAAAAATGTTTTTTTTTATTTAATTGACAACTAAAATAACAATATTCTTGTTCATCCCGTCCAAAATAGCACCATTTAACTGATATTTCTGGGGGCTTTAATTTTAGTCAAAGCTGCCACCTGCCAGCTTTTTACAAATGTTCGAAGTTATAATTTTTTTTAATTGCGGTTTACTGAAAATTCTATTTGAAATATCAAAAATAAAAAAAAAATCAGCAAAAAAGAATAAGCTTAAGATAGGGCTAAGAATCCTGTTCAGATAAATGGCACTTTATTTTCAAAATCAGTCCTTGATCAGCAGAGTTAACAGAAAATTTGAGTCTGAATTTTTGGCTGCCTAAATCAAAGAGTAGGTTCCTTATAAGAGTGGTAACTGGCGTTAATGTAAAAAAAAAAGTCAAAAACAGAACCTTGGTGTTTTTTCAAAAATAATACTAATAATTGAATTAGTGTTATAGGCAAAATTGGGGTAGTAATTGGTGTCTGATCTCTGTTCCTGACAAATATAGAAATATATATATATATACATATATATATATATATATATATATATATATATATATATATATATATATATATATATATATATATATATATATTTCTAGTATCAAATATAGATACTAGGGTCAAACTGGATCAAATATAGGATGTTCCAGTAAAAACCCATTAAGCAGAGCAAAAATGAACAAAAGTAAGATTTGTGTAATCATAGCAGACAGTTAACCAGAGGAATGTAACTGCTTGATAAGGTTAAATGGGTATGTCGCAACAGCTCAAGACTGAACGTAAAAATGAAATACGTGCTTAGAATGCACCAAGAGATCATGCTATTTATGAAATTAAGAGCAATGACCAAGAAACAAGTTAACTGTCGCTAGTATAAACGAAGGCAATTAATCAATCAATCAATCAATTTATTAATACTAAAAAAAAGTATTACATATGTTAAGCGGTTACTAAGCCCAAGATGCTTTGTTTGTAATCTAATATTTATATTGTTTTCTACCCGTTAGACGCAAAATCTTGTAATGAGAACCTGTTGGAATAGCTTCTGAAATGCCAGTAGGAAGAACCTTGAGACGTCATCAAAGAAATAAATGGATCATGGAGCAACAAGTTTTTACTTCGATAATTTGATACCTTGGCTAATTAATAAGAATAACTGGCTAATTAATAAGAATAGCGATGAAGAAAACATGAATTCAATTGTTTATTATATATATATATATATATATATATATATATATATATATATATATATATATATATATATATATATATATATATATATAGATATATATATATAGATATATATATATATATATATATATATATATATATATATATATATAGATATATATATATATATATATATATATATATATATATATATATATATATATATATATATATATATATATAGATATATATATATAGATATATATATATATATATATATATATATATATATATATATATAGATATATATATATATATATATATATATATATATATATATATATATATATATATATATATATATATATATATATATATATATATATA
This sequence comes from Artemia franciscana, assembly GCF_032884065.1. Lineage (NCBI taxonomy): Eukaryota > Metazoa > Arthropoda > Branchiopoda > Anostraca > Artemiidae > Artemia > Artemia franciscana. The sequence continues at coordinate 36,827,548 of NC_088874.1, read as the reverse complement.
TATATATATATATATATATATATATATATACAACAAATTGTTTGATTTATTATTAAATTATTTTAAAAAAAAACTTTTTTTTCCAAGAACAAGTTTTTCAAACAAAAGTAAAGAGCTCCATTAAGCTAAAAATGAGCAGAAATAAATTCAAATAATCTTCCAAGCGTAAAACCACCACAAATCAACATCAATAAATAAATGAAACCCAAAACGAACAAGAATTACAATAAATAAACGAGTCAAACTCGAGGACGAGGAGAAATTAACTCGAACGGGGCTGAAAGCCCCCATGGCCTCTCAAGAACAGATCATAATTTGCACTTTACTCAAAAAAGAACAAATTTTAAACGTTTTCACTTTTATAACTTTAATAAATAAAAATTATTAAAATTTTAAGGAACGCAAATTGTTTGATTTATTTATTTATACAGAACGAATTGTTGAAAAATTATTGATATTTTAAGGAAATCAAATTGTTTGATTTTTTTTATTTATACAGAACAAGTTGTTTGATTTATTAAGAAATAGTTAGTGTGAGGTCATTATGTAGACTTAACGTTCAGTATTCCGCTTAAAAATACAGAATTCAAAATGCAGCTGAATAGATTTGGCTTAAATTTCGTCTTCCTTATAATCAAGCTATGCATCTGATGATTACTTCGGATTACGTTCTACATTCACGGGCCGTGCCAAGTTCTAAAATTTGCCTTAAGCTCTTAAGGCTTTAAGTCGCCTTAAGAATTAAGGCAACTTTAAAGAAAAACCAGACCAATAATGCAAAACTATTTCCAAAATTTCTGTACGACTTGACTATATTTATTGTCGTTCAAAATGGAGGTTAAATATGTGATCAAACATTCTCAAAAAGTATTCCTGTGACTATTCCTGTCAACGTCCCATTCTCTACCTACTAGTTTTATAATCATCTACAGAAGATACTTACATTTTAAAATAAGATCATCCTTTCATCTTGTATTTTTGTTTTTTATTTTGTGTTTTGAGTTCAAATCAACAGCAAGTCTACTAATTTCTGGAAAAATCACAAAAAGATAATAATACAGTTTATCCCTAACTGCAAGTAATTAGTCCCAAAATCACTTCTTAGACCAAATTGCTTTCCTATTTACGATTAAAATAAAATGTTCTAATGCCTAAAATAAATTTTGGCCCTAAGAACAGCATTATAACTTTTAATTTGCATTCAAATGAGCCTAGACACTGTTTTTTACAACTGTCTGTTTTTTAACATAATACCAAAAACGAAAGCGCAAATGGGAAACATGCGTTCTAAATTTCCACAGTATCGCGTTAACTTTGATACATCTTTTAAGATTTTTTCCCTTCTCTCTCTCTTCTTCTTCTTTATTTTCCTTTTGTTTTCTTTTCCCACTTTTTTGTCTCATTTCATTTCATTTTTTTTGTTAATGTTGTCGGTATTGTTGTTCATTGAATGTTTATCAGCCACTACTAACAAGTCTTTGACTTTCTAAAGTGGTTAATGTGATTCTTTTATATATTGATGATATGTTTAATAAAGTGTCTCTCTCTAAAAAAAAATCTATTTGTCAGAAATGTCACAAAAAAACTCCAAAATCATGATCTTCCCATCATCTGTTCAAGGATGGTGCAGTGCACGAACGAAATGAGTATCAGAATGAGTTTTATAATCAAATACAGATATGTCAGATGGTAAGTCGACTCTATACAGATAAATTATTTAACCTACCTATAAGTAATTAATCCCCAATTCTCCATTGCACCAGCTGCAAAATCTGGCAGACCCACAAGATCTAGCTTAGGAAGAGGATATTCAATCCCGAAGTATTTTTCAAGGAAAGACAACATAGCTGGAGTAGATGTAGCTGCCAGCTCTGTTTGATTCATTGCATCACTTCGTGCCCAAATGCGGATGACCGGTCCAGGCTGTGGCGCTGGAGGTTCTTCTGACAAAGGAAGGTCTGTCGTTGGTGGATCAGTGGAATCAACTTCATCCGCTGACCTAGAAAAAATTTAAAATAATAATATTTTGCTTCGATAAAATCGTGCTATAAACTGAATGGGGTCTCGCATAAAGGGTATTTTAGGTACCCGTGTATTATACGTCGCTCACTCAAGTACTTAATTAAATTAGAACCTGTTTCTTTGATTCTCAATCCTGGTGCAATATAACAAAATATGATGAAAATATATTACTTTAGAAACAAATTTGGGCTATATATTTGTATATTAGGGGGGAGTAAAGTATAGTAGGTCTGCATGCAAAATGTGTAAGGTACAATTTTTCTGCATATTATGGGGTAAGGATTGTTTTCTAACTACAAACTTTCCAAATACTTTACCCCCCCCCCCCCCCCTAATGTGCAATCATACAGCCCAATTTGTACATTCCCCATCTATTCTATCACTTGTCTTTGTTTTGTCTCAAGCTAAGTTGAAATAAACTAACAAAGAAACCGGTTTGTTCTCGAGGTTTAGACAGTGTAAACTTGTGAGTGGCGGATAATACACAAGTACCGCATTTTATAGTCAATATTATATTATATTAGAGATCGCTTTTATGGCAATTTTTTTGAATTTTGAAAGTTGAACAAAAGATAAAAGCCAGATTTTTAACAATAAAACATAAGAGGTATTTATTTAGAATAAATTGTTACATCGTAGTGAATATGTTACGCAAATTCTTTTGCCAAATTAATTACATTGTTAACTGAAGTCAATGAATTAAATATATGGAAGAAAAAAAGAAAGCAAGAGAAATCGAGGCTAAATACGCTTTTCTTAAAATTTCGTTTTAAAACGTTATTTTTCTTTAAAGTTTTTATGATCAGTGTGTAAACCAGATCGGGAAACCAAGTAATTTAAAAAGGACATTGCTCTAACTAGAGGCAGAGGCGTCAGGTCAAAATAGATTCAGGGGATGGCAAAATGTATTCGTCAAAATCTGGGGATGGGGGCAATTTATTTTTTAATTTTGAAATTATACTTCCCAAAAATTTTCAAAATCTAGGAAGAGGCAAAAGATTTAGGGGTTAATTACTCTCCTCCATCCACCCCCCTCCCCCCCTTCCAAGTAAACGCCGCTGACTAGAGGTAATATAACTAATATAATAATTCAATAATGGAACAAATTATGAAACGATCCTAGCAATTTATTGCTATAGACAGAAGTACACAGTTGAAATATCATGAAGACGAGACAGTGGGTTGAATAACACATGAAGGATCAAAATTAACAGCATTAAAAAGAAGACAATTAATCAGAAAATACTCTTTCAATCCGTAATACATTAATTTTAATAAAAACAACCGTGATGGGGTTGTACCGCACTTGGCGTAAAAAATGATATTCTGACACGTACAGGAGGTAGCGGAAAGTAGGCCTCCTCCAAGTTAAAATTACTCTTAAAACATACAACGAGAAAAACTTAACGAGGAGTTTCTTACCCCTCTCTCACAATTGTAGCACTCGAGTGGTTGTTTGCACTTAATAGGTAATTTTCAAATACAACTGAAGATTTTTTTCCCCAGAAGTAAAAAATCAGATAAGCTTAGCTTAAAAGTTGATCAAAGTAATATTTGTATTTACATATAGGAATTAGCTTATATTTTGCCTGGTAATAATAGATGGCAATGGTTAATTTTTTTCTCAGGCAAACTACTTGATGACTATCCCCACGCCTAGGGAGTGAGTTTCAAATTGTATTACGAGCTGCACATATTTAAATACTAAATTCCATAAAAAATTAACACTAGGCTAACCTGAACAGGGGTTTTCAAGATAATTGAACAAATAAACAATAATATTAAAACAGTTATTAGAATAGAATATAATATATTTTATTCACTGAAATAGCACGAGCTAACATCAGCATGTCATGACACAAAAAAAAGACCTAAAACAAATAAACAGCAACACAAAAAAAATTTAAGGCAGCAAGTGCTGCTTCAAGGTCAATAAATTAAAATGAGTCATAAAAAAATTAATATAAGCCAATAATCTGTTTTCACGATTAAAATAGCGACCGTTTATATAGAATATTTCAGAATAATTAAGCACATAAATGGTTGGTATATTAAAAACACTCACAGGCAAATACCTGAAATAAACTGCATCGAACATTAAATATTTGTTAAGGTAATATTATTAAAATACCGAATAAAATAAGGGACAAATGATTTACAATATCTCTCGGTACTATAGGCAAGGCAAGTCATTAACTGTGGACAATTTTTTTTATTTGTCGGAGTCTGGTGGCTGGTCCTTCAGTAGGGTGGCTCTCAAGGTCAGGTAGTAGACCACGATGAGCTGGGGAATCCAAACAATTAGTCCAAACGATAAGTCAACCCATGCCTACGCCAATCAAGTTAATTCAAGTTGAGTTGTTTTAGTGCATTATCATATGTTGTGTCGTAATTAGACTAATAAAAAGTTAATAAAAAGTTCTGTTGATAAACTATAGATACAAAAAGTTGATATGTAATAGTTGTAGCAAATAATAATGATAAGCATAGCATAGCTTGGGCTGGAACGTTGTATAATTTGGATTCCTAATTAAAGATTGAATAAAGTTTGACTTTTTATCCCAATTCTTTAGGAACGAATCCTGAAACACGAGGGTCGTTCAATCAGAATAATAAGTTTTTTAATGTTCTAAAGAAAACTTCAGCGCAAAGAGCTAGGTACTGAGGAGGGAGCAGCCCCCTAACAGACGTAATAATTTGTGTTCTTCTTAAGTTTTGATGTTGCTCCATACTTTCAGTTGAAAAAACTTGTTTTATTTTTGGATTCAAATGTAAGTAGGAATAAACCTTCATCAGTAGAAAGTGAAACTATGAAAAAATTGAGGTTCGATAACAAAGCTGTAGCCTGGCTATGCTACAATCTACAAATCAAAATATTCTACTCCTAAGTCTCGTTTTAAATATGAAAAATTCCTTTACTTTGAAGTTATTCATCAAAAAGTTACTTGTATCGAAAATCTGCAAAATTTTAGGAAAAGGAAAGAAACACCGTAATAAGAGAGAAAATATTCACAAAAATCACACCATAAAATCCAAAATGTAAAATAAAACCTTCAAAGTCGTATGGACATGGTCAGTTATAAATCTTTGAAACCTTTTATTTCGGGTCTCCAGTTGCCTTCAAATGGCTCATAGAAACTCATAGACTATTTGAATTACCCTAATTACCCTAGTTCTGCCCTAGGATGAATGGATGATAGACTATCCATCAACAAATGTTTTCAGACTGTCTGTCTTGGATTTTTCTCTAATTAACCATGGCTCTTAGCTTTTTCATCACAGTCCACCTACTTGATTTTAATTTAAATTCTCATTACTAACCTCTTTTTTTTTTTTTTTTTTTTTTTTTTTTTTTTTTTTTTTTTTTTTTTTTTTTTTTTTTTTTTTTTTTTTTTTTTTTTTTTTTTTTTTAGAAGGGTTTCCTCGAATGCGCGTTCACATGCGTGTTTTTTTTGTTTTTCCTTCCTTTCTTCACAGGGAGGATTTACCCAAATATTAGAACTTTTGCTCCAAGTGTCGTAAAAGTTACGAAGTCGTTTAAGGAAACTGAAAATGAATTCAGAGTTCAATGGCCTACTTTAGTTTAACGAAGCTGTAAAAATAAGACTAAAATCGACATTAAAATATTTTATAGATTTGCTAACAGCTGGAATGATGTATTATAGAGGAAGGTATACAATTTATGAATAAAACTTTCAGAACAACAATTTTGTTAAATAAACATAAACTCCTGTCCTGACATCTCTCCAGCATATCAGCTTGCTAGCGAGGTGACATCAAAAGCCGTATGTATGTACTCAAATACATTTCTTATAAAAAACTAGACTTGCTCAAGACGAGTGAGTTTTGGAACTAAGCTTCTTTATTTTCAATTTCAAAGTCTAGAGTTTTCTGACTTTCCACTACATTTAAGAACTGAAGTTTATTCAATAGGCGAGGTACACTAAACTTTAACTTTAAAGCAAAGGTACGCAAAAGGATAGCGTTAAATGTATCTATTTTTCACACACAAAATTATAAACTTCCAGAAAAAAACTTCAAGAAGAAGAATAAGAAGAAAATAGCAAACCGAAATATGGATGTTAATCACCAGAAAATTCAGAATGTGTTATTTTAGGATGACCCGCTACTGTGGGCATAATACATTATTATTAGTTTATACATTAATATTTTATACATTAATATATAATTAGTTAATTAGTTAGTATATTATTAATTAATTAGTATAATTAATATAAGTTTATACATTAATATATAATTATTATTAGTTAATACATTATTATTTAATTTGTTTTTGTTCGTGCACAACAACGGTGATTCAGATAACTTCTATTTATTTGATTGAATTAGTATGTGAACTGTCTTGGTTATAAGAGATTTATTCCAAGCTAATGAACTAATAAGTAGTTCAATATTATTTTTCTTACTTATCTGTTGACAAAAATTATTCGTAGGCTCGTCAAGATTGAGGGCTCCTAGCCCATTAGATAGCACGGCTTTGAATATGAATTCTGAAGGAAAATGCATACGAAAAGAAATCTGCGTACTTTTTTTTATTTCAAATAATAAATATTGGACGCAAGCATTTTCTGGACACGAGTGTTGTTACCACTTTGGATAGCCAGCAGGTGCCGAAGTGGGTTTTCTAGCAGTACTTGTGAAAACAACGTCACCCTGTTTTGGAAAATAAATAAAAAAAACAAGTTTTTTTAACGGAAAGTTACTGTTTTAAAACAGTAAAAAACTTTAGCGTAAAGAGCGGGGCGTTGATGAGGAAGCATCCCCTTTCATATACGAAGAAATTTCTGTTCGTTTTAAGTTTTAATCTCGCTCCTTACTTTCCGTTCAAAAAACTTGTTTTTTTTATTTAATTTCTGAATGTTTTTGAATCAATGCATGTTTTGATTTTGGCTCTCCGCAGATGAATAATTAAAACAAAATTTGCATATTTTTTTTTTTGCTAAAGGGCTTTCTCATAGTTTTGATCGAATGATCTTGAGAAAAAAGGAGCGGGGCCTAGTTGCCCTCCGATTTTTTGGTCAATTAAAAAGACAACTAGAACTTTTAATTTTTTTACGAATGTTTTTATTAGTAAAATATACACGTAACCTACAAATTAGCTTACGTAACGAACTTCTGTATTTTCATGTTTTTATTACGTATATAAAGGGGTTCACCCTCTCGTCAGTACCTCGCTCTTTGCACTAAAGCTTAGATTTTGTCCCAATTTCTTAAGAATGACCCCTGAATCGCAAAAGCCGTAGAATAAACAGTTGAAATTACTAAAAATACTTTAGCGTAAAGAACAAGGTATTAGGAGGAGGTGAACCCATCATATGCGTAATAGTTTCTGTTCGTTTTAAGTTTTAATGCTTCTCCTTACTTTCAGTTGAAAAAACTTTTTCATATTTATTTTTTCATTTTTTTTTTTTAATATTGCTAGAAAATCCTGCGCTCCCTTCATGGAAATTTTCTTCCCCCATGACAAATTCCTCCAAGGAAAATTGCCCCAACAAATCCCCCTCTTCTCCACCCCCCCCCCCACAACCTAAACATCCCCCTGAAAACGTATGTACACTTCCAAATAACCATTACTAAATGTAAGCACTGGTCAAAATTTGTAACTTGTGGCCCCTCCCATGGGGATTGTGGGGGATTAAGTCGTCCCCAAAGACATAGTTATAAGGTTTTGTGACTACGCTGAATAAATACGCTGGCTATCTCAGAATTTTGATCTGGTGACTTTAGGAAAATAATTAGCGTGGGAGGGGGCCTAGATGCCCTCCAATTCTTTGGTCACTTAAAAAGGGCACTAGAACTTTTCATTTCCGTTATAATGAGCCCTCTTGCAAGATTCTAGGATCACCAGGTCGATATGATCACCCCTGGGAAAAAACAACAAAACAAACAAACAAATAAACACGCATCCGTGATCTGCCTTCTGGCAAAAAATACAAAATTCCACATTTTTGTAGATAGGAGCTTGAAACTTCTACAATAGATTTCTCTGATACCCTGAATCTGATGGTGTGATTTTCGTTAAGATTCTATGACTTTTAGGGGGTTTTTCCCCTATTTTCTAAAATAAGGCAAATTTTCTCAGGCTCGTAACTTGTGATGGGTAATACTAAACTTGATTAAACTTATATATTTAAAATCAGCATTAAAATGCGATTCTTTTGATGTAGCTATTGATATCAAAATTCTATTTTTTGGAGTTTTGGTTACTATTGAGCCGGGTCGCTCCTTACTACAGTTCGTTACCACGAACTGTTTGATACCACGATTTACGGTGACTGGGTCCAAAATAGGGATTCAATTATTAACAAGGGGGATTCATAAGAGAGCAGGGGGCTCCAGCCCCTTCCCTAGCTGAATAACGCCGCCTTACATTTTAAATTTTTGTTTTCAGATTTCTATTATACAACTAGACCCCGGTGCCGCGCCAATAAGGGAAGGTCGGCGGCGACGCGACAAAAAACACCAGCAGCGGCACACTACTGGCGCGATCATTGTTGACCGCCAAGATTTATGTTTCGGTTAGTCTTTCTCAAATATCAATTTTAATTTACATCAGATTTGGGTCTATTCACGAGTTAGAAACTTCGTGAGTCACTGGCTAGACGCTGGTCTTCTTCGTTAGTCATCAAGAGAAGTAGAAATCTGGTAGAAACGTAACGGCTGTGGCATTTCAGAACAATTGCATAAAGTTGAAATATCTAACAGCTACGGATTCCTAACAGAATTAATTATCAAAATTATTAGTATTTTTTTTCATCGAGCAACCGTCACCATCGAAAAGAACTGTCACTATTTACATCACAGCTGGGTTTGTAGGAAAATCCTTCCCTTTAGCTTTCATACCATCAAACACCCAAAAGTGATTTGGAAGGTCTATTCCCTTTCGATCCAGATTGCTTTGATAATGAAGATTTGTGCTCTTAAATAGAGACCAAACAAATGTTTTTTAGCCCATGAAGCTGTTAGTAAATTGCCAAGCTCATCAGAGGTTCTAACTCCAACCCCATCCCTACCTGCACTGTCATCCTCTCACCCAACACTTTCAGTAAGCCCTGTGATTTTGCAGCCGCTCTGAAATAGGATAGTCAAACCTGAACAAGTACAATCACATCCTAGCACCACCAAGAAAACAAAATGCTTCAAGGGAGAAAAGAGGGTAGAGGAGAAGTGCTCCCTGATACATCGGTTAAAGCCAAGATTGCAGCTGCCTTTGCTACAAGGAAGGCAAAGAAGACGCAGAAAAAAAAATTGAAGCAACAAAAGCAAAAAAAAACCAAGAAGCAGGCTGTTAATAAATTTGGTGAGAAAACAGCACTGAGGGTGAAAATGAGACTGAAAAAGTCCAGACAGTTACTGTTGATGGTAACTCAGACAGTTCTCTTGGGTAAGATAGTGAGAAGGAATGTGAACTTAGTCTTTATTTGGGATACAGTTGGCAAATTTTTAAAGTCGCCTATGAGGGCTATTAGGGAGAAGGTGGAGCCTACTGCAGAGGTTAGTGTGACGACTATGAGAGACGGGAGAGATAATTCGCGAAAGTGGCTTGAACAGCCAGATCATATCTACTAAATGAAAGCGGATTTGGTGTAAAATCCCTCAGTAATTAGACAGTGTGTGATCTTGGACTAATGTTTTGACTAAAATGCATCTTCCCCAAACAAGAACAGCAGGTTCTTAACCTTGGACCTAAAGATGATAGTTGGAATTGAATGGCAACAATCTTCTGTCCAAGCTTATTTAAATATAATTGCTCTTTTTCACAACACATTTCAGTTACTGAATCTGTCCATGATTGAGATACTTCAATTTTAAGATCCTTATAACCTATTTTCCAAGATTAGACTCAAGCTAAAAATTTGCAATTACAATCAGTCCTCAACTATTAAAAGTCTGTGCATTAAAAATAGTTACCATTGTATATGGGTGAAATATTCAAGCTAATAAAATGCTTATTAAAAAATTTAGACAGATTTAGCAAACAAAAATTAATTTTCTAGGTGCTATAATAGATATAACTATTGAGAGGGAGATTAGGGAGACCTACATTTGTAGTTTTCTTCCCATTCATTTCTGTCGATGTGTGAAATAAGTCCCCGTCCTGTAATTAGACACCTCCTATCCTGCTCATAGTTATTACACCTTCAGTAGTTTTATGACAGATAAGGAAACACATTAAGGCTGGACGGACTCGCAAAGAATCTTCCTATACCTCCCATGTTAAACATTTGGAGTTTGCCTGACGTTCCTGAATTAGTGATTTTGGCGGTTTTTATGTCAATAGAAGTAAAAAAATCTGGTGAATATTTTGGCATAATCAAATCTTAAAGCCGACAATTATTTTTTTTATAATTCCAAAATAATTATAAAACCTGTTTCGGGTTTGCATTCTAGATTGCTATGCTTGACATTGTTGTTGTGGGGTATCAAAAAATAGAGCAAAAAATTTTCTATTCATCAACAAGAAGCTTTTTTCTATAATATATACCTCCTGGCTGCAGTCCCTTCAAATACTTTACATATTTGTGTTCCGAAATCAAAATTTCCCCTCAAAAGGTTAGATTGAGCTGTAATCGGAGCATCTAAGAATGCAAAAATTTCACCAAGGGGCTAACCACTCGGATTGTTCAGGAGCGATTCAGTCAAGCATTATTTAGTTCTAACCTGTTTAAACAGAGTCTAGAGAAGAAGTAAGGTACAGACACCAAACTGCCGGTTAATGAATATATAAGAAAATCGTATTGTATAAATAATTAAGGATAAGCTGCGTCTAATCCTAGAGATAAATTGAACACAGCACAAGGGCCGAATAAGAAGCAATGGTTTTATTTTAAAAAGATTGATCTATCGTTTTGGTTTAATTAAAATAAATTCAGGACAAATTTATGTATTGTAGTACAAGTACAATTTTGCATAATCTTTGTACTGAAATAAGAATTAAAAATATATAAAACAAGCTAATTAATAACTAATGAATGAAACAAAATAACTAATGAACGAAACAAAATGTCCCCAGAATATTTAAATTTGTTATAGCGAAACCCGAGTCTTGCTGTAGAACTACCAAAGCAAACTACAAAAGCAGTCAATGACCAGTCTCAAGTCCAAGGCCTTTCCAAGAAACAATCCCACCCCTTGGTAAATAAACCCCAATAAAAATTACCCATACTAAAGCAGTCAAATGACCAGTCTCAAGTCCAAGGCCTTTCCAAGAAACAATTCAACCCTTTAGTAAGTGAACCCCGATAAAAATGGCCAAAACCCTAATAAAGTTCTTATATAGTTCTTGTTATTGACCACAGTAACATGTTAAAAAAAGAAATATACGAGGGCTCCATTTGCCAAATGTGCAGGCCCATCGTGAAAAGTTGAAATTAAATTATCGGGCTAGAGGCAGACCGCGTTTACCAAAATATATGTTAGAAGACATAACGGATGCTTCGGTTCACGACGAATCAAGTTCCGAAGGAATTGGAACAAATTCCCCTTTTGTGTTGAAAGTTATCACTTCTGGAAGAAATTTGGGGTCAGACCTTCTAAAAGGCTCACGCTGGATTGTGGATCTGCCTTACCTTTTTGAGAATTATGAAAAGCTCGTGATTCGCCACATGTAAGTTTTTTCTTTGTCTTTCATTTTACGTCATTGATTTACTGCTATCAAAATTATTAGGATGGGGAATTATTCTGGGTTGCAATTAATACAACTTGTACCTTATTAATTCTTGATAATTGTCTTTTCTGCTATAGAGAAAGAATGTTCGATAACCTATCCTTTTTGAAGCTATAGCACTTTCCTTTCTACCAAAACAATAAAATCGCTACATTACTATTTTACTTCCTCACAACCAATTAGCATTTTATTTACAGGTGCCAAGACATCAATTTGGTTTCAAATATGATGTTTTCTAAAGAACATAGAGCTGGATTGCGCTCAAGACTCATCTTCAAATGCGAATCATGTCATGAGGAAGCCACAATTCACACAGAAAAACCCCTTGCTCCTAGAAGGCTTAAAAAAAAAGACTCAACGAAAACCGTAGTCAAAAAAAGGAAAAGGACTGATTTTGATAGTGTGAATACTATCAGAAAGAAACAGAAACAGGAACAGTAAGTGTCAACAAAGAGGTAGTGGTTGGTGCAATAAATGGTGGAATGACTCACACCCAGGTTCAAGAACTTTTCTCTACCATTGGAATAAATACCCCGTCTCAAAAAGTCTTTACGAAATTTGAGAAAGAAATTTGCGTAGAATTGGAAAAAGTTCTCTATGACTATCTTATCGAAAATGGGAAAACCGAGCGAAGGATGGCACTGGAAGCAGGTGAGAAAATTCACCCAAATGGAGCTGTAGAGACATGTGTTATAGTTGATGGAAGCTGGTGTACACGTTATGGGAATAGATATCGTGCACTCTCAGGCTGTGGAGTGGTGATAGGTTTCTACTCGAAGAAACTCTTAAATCTAGGAATTAGGAACAAATATTGCTGTACTTGCGTGAAATACAGGCATCAAGTAAATAGATCTGTTCCTGAACATACATGTTTTATGAACTGGCAGGGGCCCAGTACAGGTATGGAGTCAGATATATTAGTTGACGCATTCCGAATAGCAACATCCATGCACAATCTAAGATATACTCGATTTGTTGCCGACGGCGATTCAAGTACCCATTCTGAAATTATTGCAAGGGTACCATATGGCAGAAATGTAGAAAAAATTGAGTGTGCTAATCATGCGTGCAAATGCTTGAAAAAAAGACTATATAAGAAGCAGCATGAAAATGCCGAATGCAGAAGATTTCTTAGTGCTGCAATTATAAAGAAAATGTGTAATTTTGCCAGAAATGCAATTGTATGTGCCACCACTGAGAAGAAAAGCGTGAAGGATCTCATCAGTGCGCTGAAGGCAATTCCTCTGCATATTTTTCGTGGCGAGCATAGATTTTGTCCTACACGCTGCTCGTTCTCCGGGAAAGTTCTACAGGTCAATCCTGAAGACACCCCTAGCAACATCTTTCTCAGCCATGTGTATTCAGCCTTTGATACGCTGACCAGAAGGGCTCGTCTACTGATAGGAAACCACACGAGCAACCTGGCAGAATATTTTATGAGCATAGTTGCAAGGCTTATAGGTGGCAAAAACATCATGGTTAGCCAAAGTGCGCGATATACCACACGTGTTAAAGCAGCAGGAATCCGATTTACGAAAGGTCACTCAGCTCGCCTTGAAATATTTCGAAGAACTGTAGGATCTACACCAAGTAGGCAGTTGAAAAAACTTGCACAACAGCGGGCCATGACTACTGCTCGACGTAAAAAACTGTCTGCTAAAAAGTGCCTTTTCACTAATGCTTCCACAAAACTCCCTTCAAAAGAAATCAGGGAGCCAACCGGAGCAGACAAAAACTACGGCTCGAACGCAACTGCTCCGGATCTTGATTGCAGTGCGCTCGAAATTGCAAAAACAGATTTTTTGACTCGTCTCCAATGTACTGCAACAGATATCCTCAGTATCGAAAAAGCCACTCGGCTTCACAGAAATTCTATCGATAATAGCTGGATAGAACACAGAAAAAACAGAATTACAGCTTCCGTAGCTGGTGCTGTTTGTAAAAGGCGGTTTAAGACTGTGGGCTCATTAGTTCGGCAGCTGCTGTATCCCAGAAACCGCCAAACAAAGGCAATGGAGCATGGTCAGATGTATGAGCCTGTAGCTATTGCAGCTTTTGCAAAGAAAATGGGTTGCATTGTGAACTCACCTGGGCTTTTCATTCACAAGGAATATGGGTTTCTAGGGGCCAGTCCGGACGGGATAGCAATTTTTCCTTCGGGTGAGAAGACTCTTTTGGAGGTGAAGTGCCCTTTGACAGCAAAAGGGCTTACATTGGAAGAGTGGATAGCGCTTAAAAAAAATACATGTCTAGAAAAGAAAGTTAATAGTGAAATAAAGCTGAAAAGAACACATGACTACCATTACCAAGTTCAAATGCAATTGGAATGTTGTGACATTGATTTTGTATACTTTGTAATATTTTTAGGGGAAGAGGAATTATATTATGAAAAGATTGGTCGTGAACGTGAATTCTGGTCTAACAAAATGCTGCCAAATCTAAAAAAATTTTATTTTGAGGCACTGTTACCAGAAATTGTCGACGGAAGGTTGCCAAGAAGTATGGAGATACGAGAACCGTTTATATAAATCCAACTGTGCTAGGTATGGGTAGTTATCATGTGTCATTAGAGTCTTATCCGAATACAAATTCAGATATACAAATACTCAAGCAACAATCAAACTTTAGAATATTTTTTAATGAACCCGTATGGATAAGCTAAATAAAAAAAAGCAAGTTTTTTTTAACTGAAAGTAAGGAGCGACATTAAAACTTAAACGATCAGAAATCACTTCGTATATGAAAGGGGCTGCTCCCTCCTCAACGCCCCGCTTTTTACGCTAAAGTTTTTTACTGTTTTAAAAAGTAGAATTGAGAGAAAGAGTAAAACTTTAGCGTAAAGAGCGCTAAAGCCCTTTCACATACGAATTAATTTATATTCGTTTTAAGTTTTAATGTTGCTCCTTGCTTTCAGTTAAAAACATGTCTTTTCTTTATTTAATATCTGAACGTTTTTGAACTAATGCATGTTTTGATTTTGGCTCTCCACAGATGAATAATTAAAACGAAATTTCATATTTATATGGCTTTCTCATAATTTTGATAGAATCACTTTGAGAAAAAAGGAGCAGGGGAGGAGGCTTAGTTGCCCTCCAATGTTTTGGTTACTTAAAAAGGCAACTAGAACTAGAACTTTTAATATTTTACGAACGTTTTTGCTAGTAAAAGATCTACGTAACTTACGAGTTAGCTTACGTAACGAACTTCTGTATTCTGTTAGTGTTAAATTTTAATGCTGCTCCTTACTTTCAGTTGAAAAAACTGTTTCATATTTATTTTTGTATTGTTCTATTTTGAAATAAGGCTAGAAAATCCTGCGCTCCCTTAATGGAAATTTTCTTCCCCATGACAAATTCCTCCATGGAAAGTTCCCCCAACATAACCCCCTGTTCTCAACCCCCCCCCCCCAACCAAAAATCCTCCTGAAAACGTCTGTACATTTCCCAATAACTATTACTATATAAACACTGATCAAAGTTTGTAACTTGTAGCCCCTTCCACGGGGATTCTGGTGGAATAAGTCGTCCCCAAAGACACAGTTATAAGGTTTTTCGACTATGCTGAATAAAATGGCTATCTCACAATTTTAATCGGGTGACTGTGGGAAAATAATTAGCGTGGGAGGAGGCCTAGGTGCCCTCCAATTTTTTAGATCACTTAAAAAGGGTACTATATACTTCATTTTTTATATATAATTCACTTGTATATAACTTCATTTCCGTTGGAATGAGCCCGCTCACAACATTCTATGACAACTGGTTCGATATAATCAGCCCTGGAAAAAAAATCCATATTTTTGCTGATAGAAGCTTAACACTTCCACGGTAGGGTTCCCTGATAGGCTGATTCGGATGGGTGTAATTTTGGTTTTATTACTTTTATCGGGTGTTTCCCTCTATTTTCTAAAATAAGGCAATTTTTCTTAGACTCGTAATTTTAGATAGGAATCTCATATATTTAAAGTCAGCATTAAAATGCGATTTTGTTCATTTAGCTATTGGTATCGAAAATCCGTTTTTTAGAGTTTTGGTTACTATTGAGCCGGGTCGCTCCTTAGTACAGTTCGTTACCACGAACTTTTTGATAAAATGAAATAAATTTGTCACTTCGCTGCGAGCAATTATTTAAATTATATTTTTCTAAATAGGTCTGCATGAAGTAAAAACCCGAAAATATGTACTTTTTATTTGTAATTTCCACAATTTTATACCGCGTCTCCTGGCAAATAATGATGACCAGACCACAGGCACACACGCAGGCAAGGGATTCACCCACCTTAAATTTGTATAATGCTTAATTTTGTCAGCGAAATGTTTAATTTTCCTGTGTTTTCCTGGTATTTCTTTCGTAAGAGCTGAACCCCCCTCCTCCAAAAAAAAATCTCGAATAATAATTTCTCTAATTTTCTCCTCGAATAATAATTCTTTTCCAAATAAATATTCCTATTTACTTGTCGAATTACGAAGAATGAATATACATTAGTCGTAATTTTCAGTGAGAAACCCCTTGAGTTTAATGACGGCAGTGAAATCTGATAACCTTGAGTATTTGTGTGATATGCCGCGATTGAAAAAGAACTAATAGGCAGTATAATTTTTGGAGGAGCGTCCGGCCTTAATTGTCCTCGATATCAAATTCAGAATTTAAAAGTTAGGAACTTGAGAATGTTCGAACCTACAGTTTCAAGTAACGCTGCTATGTCACGAAATCAAAACCTCAGTATTTATAAACCCCTGTCTATGGCAAGGACTCAATAAATCTTGACTCTTTGCTATACTGAGGTGTTTTAAAATAGAAAAGTCCTTAAATGTCAAGTTCCTACCTGGAATTCCATCTGGTCTCTGTTCGAAAGACAATTGTCTATTCAATAGATGCGTTACAAGAGATAGTGCTGAATAAAAACTCACCCTGGAAGCACAAGGAATTCTCGCAAACTATTTGTGTGCGCACTTGTTTGTTTAACTTTGAAAACTACACTTATTGTCTAAGCAAAAAGTCGAAATCCTTAACCACACGAGAAACGAAAGGCTCCAACACTGCGTTTGATGAAATAAAAAATTGGCTCAAATTAATTCAAAATCAACAGAACACCACCACCTCATCCGGCAGCGGCACACCGGCGGCGTTACGACACTCTGGCAGGGGTTGACCGGGTTTCTCGTCGGCGGCGTTTGATGCATGCGCCGGCGTGGTATTGGGGTCTATATACACCATTGGAAGTGTTAATTGGATCAGGTATGCCCCCCTAAAATTCTGCTTATGGGCTCTTGATTCATGATCAAATTCATGATTATTTGCCATGTATTGGTAAATTACACAGTAAGGTTATGGGCCAAAAGAGCTAGAGGCAAAGCTTGTACCATCTTAATGGAAATCAGAGGTCAAAATACTGAGAGATGAATAGATCTTTCCTACATTCCTTTTCTGTGGCTTACCATATGCGTCTGATGAGAGCATTGTAAGAGAAGAAATTACTCTGTAGGTCTTGTTTTTTCGCATGTCTGTTACAAAACCCTTGATCTTTTACTCCTGATATAAACTGTAAGATATATTTCGTTAGAACTGGAGATTGGTACAACTTCCCCAATCATTTTATCAAATTTTGATTTTAGTGCGCTATTACTCCTAATACTAGCCTAGTGCTAATAATTGGTCAGTTTGGTACTAAGCCACCTGATACCAACACAGCTCCAAACGTTCCTCCTTCGCTCCAATCCATAAAATGCATCACTCTTAGACCCCTCCCATTAAATTACCTTTAAATCCTGTCTTAACAACTTTTCCCACTGGATTCTGGGACTGTCTACTTTTCGTATGGTCGCTGATGGATGGCAAAAAAAAATTTGGAAATCTTATTATCCCTTATATTTAAAATGTGGCTCAGTCATATTAACTTTTATTTTATTTTAGCCCTACAAAGTGGGGGGTTATTTTATTTAGTCTGCTATTCATGAATAAGTTCTTGTCAATATCTTGGCACTTAAAGGGTTTTTCGGCAATCCCTCTGTTACCTAGTGGAGATCACTCCACCCGTGATTCCACCACACGCTCACAACCCCATTATATACTGTAGGTACCACCAGATGTATACGATTTTTAAAATTAGTAGCCCCTCACTGCAAAGCATCCGAAGCAAATCAAATGGTCACGATCTTAAAAAACGGAAAAAGCAGTAAAAAAAGACAGAGAAACATAATAGATTTCGTGTTAGGAAAATAATGACACTGCCTGTCAGTTTGTGGCTGGTAATTTGGCTTGCGGTTTAGCCTAATATAAAAATTAAACATGAATATATGTTCAATTCCTGTAGCGTGTCACTAATTCTGGGGAAAAGTTTCATCTGAAGCTTTACATGAATGATGCTTAAGTTTTAGAACTAAGATATCTCCTATATTAGAGAAATTCCTAGCTACGCTTCTTTAAGAAAAATTATCTAGAACACATATAGGGAAAAAAGAAAACATAATCTTTCAACCTTGTTTTTTACTATTCTCTAAGATTTTTCAAATAAAATTTGATGCGTAACTTGATTAAACCCGTCTTTACACAAATGTAAGTAGGATCAAGCCAATTTGACGGAAAGACTTCAACCAGGGAAATTGCCCTTTCGGTCTTTTTCGTCGGGAGATGGTACCAGATAGATGTGCTGCAAACAAAGCTACACTTAATGTGCAGTGAAAGAAAGTAGAATATAATGAATTCATGTTTTAGTTTTAAACATCCTTAATCCCTATGACTGTTTTGTTAGGCACCACCCATCTATCTGAGACCGTCTCTCTAAAAGATGGTAATCTACTATGACTATCAGGAGAATCAAGCATTTTTATCAGGAGCAATTTACTTGAGGGGGATATAGTAGCGCCTGGGAACCAGTCAAAATTGCCAGAATAGGGCATACAGGGCCATAGTGAATCGTCCTTGCGTTTTGTAGTTTGGAATTTGTAAGGTTATTAGTAGGGAAAAGTTAGAAAATTTATTAGAGTCAAGTATATCAGCCGGTTATGAAAGTTGAGATGTTGTTTGCCTTGTTGACACGTGGAATTCTCTAGATCATAATTCGTCATGTGAAGATTTTGATGTTTTTGAGTTTAGAAGAAAAGTATCGGCAAATGATGGATATTATGGAGGAGTTTTGGCATTTGTAAGGAAGGGTTATTTAATTTATTTCATAGACTAGAAAGTGAGTCTGAAAATTTGTTATGGTTATTATTATCAGTTAAAAAAGTTCACCTTGTTGCTTGTGCTGTTTATTTGCCTCCAAATAATAGTTCTTACAGCCGTGAAAATACATGGGAATTGATTGAAAATCAAATACATATGTATATAAGAATCTACCCTTGCCGTAATTTTGTTTTTCTAGGGGACTTCAATGGATATACTAGTGAAGAGGACGAGTTGCAGGTTGGTGACCCCTTGTAAATGAACCAGGTCAGAATGGTTGTTTGGAGAATGAATATGAGTATGTTTTCCCTATTAGGAAAAGTAGGTATAGGTCTCGGAAAATAAATAGGTGGGGAAGGAAATTAATAATTTTTTGTAAAAAGGAAGGGTTACTAATTATGGACGGAAGATTGGGAGGAGATTTTGGAATGTGTGATTTTACGTGTTATAGTGGGTTAAGTCCGGATTTCATTGATTATATTTCATGTAGTTTTTCTTTCTGGCCCCGGGCGGTGGACCTCAGGGTCCTAGAATCGGTTGGATCTAACCATCTGCCAGTGAGTATTAAGCTGAGAGCGTGTATTTGACGGTCTGAAAGGGTAAATGAAACACAACAACAAAGAGAGATAAAACTCAATGAAAAGACAACAAACAAGACTGCGGCCAGTAGAGAGAAAGATGAGAGACTAAAACAATGCGGATGTTTCGCCTATATGTAAATTAGGCGTCCTCAGCACAAAAGAAACAAAGATAAAAAAAAACTAAAATAAACTCAAACAAATAAAACCACCACCAATATTAATAAAATACAATTTTCACAACCGATCCGCGTAGGGAACAGAAGCTATTAGAGTTACCTCGATGAGAACACCAAAGCAACGAAGTAAAAAAGTGTAAAAATTGAAATGAATTTAATTATTCTGTTTCCCGTGGCAGGTTTTAGGGGGTTTGATCCCCCCCCCACCTCAATGTTTGTCTGACTTGTAAAAACGTAACAAAATGGATATAAATATATTTTTTTGCGTTTTTGGATTATTTTGTGTAACCCTTTCCCCTCACGAAAAAAAAATCCTTGGGTAAAACAAACCCAGAAAAAAAAAATCCTTGGGTAAAACAACCCCAGAAAAAAAAAATCCCGGATACGGTCCTGTACATAATACCTAGGTTGTCGATTCTTCATAAGCTTCAAAAGAAATTATCCATATTCACTGCCAAAGAAATGACAACCAATGATGAAAGATTAACATACAATCCTAACTACCAATTAAGCATCAAAGCGTACGCCTGTTTAGCCTCAGATAGCTATGGATCAAAAAATTTAGTCTCAATGTCAAATTCTTTAATTATTTATTGCGCTTGAGTATCAGGCCTGGCGTCAATCAACGGTTTTGTTTTCATTTTTTAAAGGTTTTCAGCTAAAGGTTTTATTGCAACACACTATACAATAGTTTCTTAATACCAAATTTCTTAATTCGATTTAATTGTCAAGATTTAGTTAAAAAACTGATTCGAGTTAAAATAACGACCAACGATGAGACTTAAAAGATACACAAATTATCAAATAGGGGAAACAGGCTGGCAACCCTCCCCCTAAGCCCAACAAAACGAGGAAATAACCTTCAAAATCACTTGCTCATGGAAGCTATTAAATATTAAATAAAAAGAACAAGTTTTTTTTAACGGAAAGTAAGGAGCGACATTAAAACTTAAAACGAACAGAAATTACTTCGTATATGAAAAGGGCTGCTTCCTCATCAACGCCCCGCTCTTTACTCTTAAGTTTGACTCTTTCACTTAACTCTACTTTTTAAAGCAGTAAAAAACGTTAGCGTAAAGAGCGGGGCGTTGATGAGGAAGCAGCCTCTTTCATATAAAAAGTAATTTCTGTTCGTTTTAAGTTTTAATGTCGCTCCTTACTTTCCGTTAAAAAAAAACTCGTTTTTTTTTATTTAATTTCTGAACGTTTTTGAATCAATGCATGTTTTGATTTTGACTCTCCCCAGATGAATAATTAAAACGAAATTTGAATATTAATTTTTTGGGTAAATGGCTTTCTCATAGTTTTGATCGAATGATTTTGATAAAAAAAGGAGCGGGGGAGAAGGCCTAGTTGCCCTCCGATTTTTTGGCTACTTAAAAAGGCAACTATAACTTTTAATTTTTTACTAATTTTTTTATAGTAAAAGATATACGTAGCTTACAAATTAGCTTACGTAACGAACTTCTGTATTCTCATGTTTTTATTACGTATATGAGGGGGTTCACCCCCTCGTCAGTACCTCGCTCTTTACACTAAAGCTGAAATTTTGTCCTAATTTCTTAAGAATGACCCCTAAATCACAAAAGCCGTAGAATAAATAGTAGAAATTACTAAAAATACTTTAGCGTAAAGAGCGAGGTATTAGGAGGAGGTGAACCCATCATATGCGTAATAACTTCTGTTCGTTTTAAGTTTTAATGCTGCTCCTTATTTTCAGTTGAAAAAACTTTTTCATATTTATGTTTTCATTGTTTTTTTTTTAATAATGCTAGAAAATCCTGCGCTCCCTTCATGGAAATTTTCGTCCCCCATGACAAATTCCTCCAGTGAAAGTTCATCCAACATATACCGCTCTTCTAACCCCTCCCCAACCAAAAATCCCCCTGAGAACGTCTGTACACTTCGAAATAACCATTACTATATGTAAGCACTGGTCAAAGTTTGTAACTTGTAGCCCCATCCCACGGGGACGGTGGGGAAGTAAGTCGTCCCCAAAGACTACGCTGAATAAAATGGCTATCTCAGAATTTTGATCCGGTGACTTTGCGAAAATAACTATCGTGGGAGGGGGCCTAGGTGCCCTCCAATTTTTTGGTCACTTAAGAAGGGCACTAGAACTTTTCATTTCCGTTACAATGAGCCCTTTCGCAAGGTTCTAGGACCACTGGGTCGATACGATCACCCCTGGAAAAAAAAACAACAAACAAACAAATAAACACGCATCCGTGATCTGCCTTCTGGCAAAAAATACAAAATTCCACATTTTTGTAGATAGGAGATTGGAACTTCTACATTAGGGTTCTCTGACACGCTGAATCTTATGGTGCGATTTTCGTCAAGATTCTATGACTTTAGGGGTTGTTTCCCCCTATTTTCTAAAATAAGGCAAATTTTCTCTGGCTCGTAACTTTTGATGGGTAAGACTTAACTTGGTGAAACTTATATATTTAAAAGCAGCATTAAAATGCAATTCTTTTGATGTAGCTATTGGTATCAAAATTCCATTTTTTAGAGTTTTGGTTACTATTGAGCCGGGTCGCTCCTCACTGCAGTTCGTTACCACGAACTGTTTGATACAAAAATTATCTTCAAACAACGACGTTAAAACTTAAAACAAACAAAAATTATCCTATATGGGAGGAGAACTACCTCCACAACAACCTCCTCTCCCAGTCTTAATGCAAAAGTTTTGGCATTGCTAATGTTTAAAGTTCATTCATAATTCTTCAATCAATAAAGCATGAGCTGAGTTTTAGCGCAAATAATGCAGGGGAGAGGCTTAGGGAAGAGGTGGTAACCCTCGCATTTGGTATGATTTCTGTTTCTTTTAGTGTCAGTCTTTATTTTCACCTAACCAACTTGTTTTTTGTTTTAATTCCTTCCTTTTTTTAACGTCATATTCTGTGCTATGCTAAATATGAGGGGAACTGGCAGCACCATCAACCCGGTTCTTTGTGGAGAAGTATACCTTTTGCATAACAGTTGTTAGTGCAACTGAAATTTCTTACAGAGGATGGGGTATAAAATTTCAAAAATGACTTTCATGTCGTGATGAATATTATTCTCCATAGGGAGGGGAGGGGTTTAGAGATAATTCTCGTGAGTGACGCCCCACCCCTTCTGTCTTTGTGTTAGTAAGCATATGAAATCAATTCACACTAAAAAATATTTAAACAAAAAGACGGGAGCCATCACCCTGAATAATTTGGCTCTTTGCATATAAAAGGAGAGGTCAATTTTCGGGGTCTAAAAATTGTTTTCATTCTGTATATGAGGGGCACTTCCCCTTTCTCAACCATCACTATTTATACTGAAGCCTTAAATTTCTTTCAGAATACTTCCGTTCGAATTCAACATTCCCTGTGTTTCAACAGTCGCTCTTAAAGAATTGTGACAAAAAGTCAGATTTTAGCGTAAAGACCGATTGTTGAGGAAGATTGAGGCTCAACTATGCTGATTCAAACGGCTATCTCAAAATTTTGATTGAATGTCATTGGGGAAAAGAGGCACGGGAGGGAGGTTAGTTGTCCTCCAATTTTATGGTCATTTAAAAGGACACTATAGTTTTTATTTCTGTTCCAATGAGCCCTCTTCCAATCTTCTAGGACCATTGGTTCGATACGATCATCCCTGAGGATAAAAAAAATAAAATGGAAAATGAACAAACAATCGTGGCCTTTCTGATACGAGATTCCAATTAAAAAAATGCCATATTTTGTAGGAAGGAGCTTGAGACCTGTACTATTGGGTTCTCAGATATGCTCAATCTGATGATGTGATTTTAATTATGAGCGTTTGACTTTTTGGGTGTGTTTCTCCCTTTTTGGAAAATCGGGCAAATTTTTCAGGTTAGTAGCTTTAATGGTTAGCATTAAACTTCATGAATTTTATACATTTGGAAACAGCATAAAAATTCCACCCTTTTTATGTATCTGTTATTAGAAAAATTCTGTTTTTTAGTTTCGGTTACTATTGTCCGAGTCGTTCCTCATTCAGAGGTCGTTACCACGAACTGTTTGATAATTCAATGATACACTTTTGCATCTGATATATATTTATATGCATATTTATTTACGTATATGTCTTGATATATTTTGAGCACCGAAGACGACTTAGCGAAGATTTTTGCCGAGCTGAAATTTCCTTGTTGCTGCTATATCTTCATTTTTTTTTTCTTCGTTTTTCCTACCTTTATTTTTTTCTTTTTTGACTACATTGTTCGGACACCATGAGCAGGCTCCCTGGATTATCAAAATAGTGTACCTGCCATATCAGGGGAACTGCTTGGGGGATCGAGTAGAGACTTTGAGGGGAGTTATCAGGGAGAGGGCTAGATTGACTTAAAAGGGGGCAGGCATCGGAGTGGATGGGGAGGGGACTGGGTAGAGCAAATTTATCTAATCAGCTTAGAAGTTTTAGCACTATAGGCCGCTATTGAACTTAATCAATTTGTGATAAGTACTGAGACAAATCGCAAGATACTTTTTGAACCCAGGTTACCAAAAATGACACGGCAGCGACATCTCTAAACTGACTTTTGGAATCAAGATAAAAGTTCCTGTGAGTGTCAGAGAGGCTGAGCAGTCTAGAAATTTGATTTGGAAGGAGGAGGAAAAGAGGACGATATGTTTGTCTATGATCCTCTTAAATATTTTGCACTATTACCCCGTTTGCAATTTAGAATATATGCATCAGGCAAATTGGAATGCTTAATTTGAAAAAAATGTTATCAAAATAATGCATTTGAAATGTCTCGAATTAGCTAGGGGAATTATGTATACCCGGGCTATCAAAATAGTGCATTTGTAATACCCCGAGAACGCCTTGGAGATTCAGAAGAAACACTTAGGGAGTGTCGGGGTTGACGAGGACAAGCGAACGTTAAATTCCAGATTTGAGCGAGGATACGAGGGCAAAAATATTTTTGTATTTAAAATATAGATTCACCCAAAAAAGGGCTCATCATTTTTATCTGAAAAGTTTGAAACTTCAATCAGCAAGTCGCTGGGTCAAGGGGGATCTCTATGCCAAAAAAAAAATGTAAAACAATTTCGTGTCACCTAAAAAATGGGTCAAACACTTTTCCCAATTGGTCAAGCCTCTACCTGACTGTAAAAAAGGCCAATTCAACCAAAAAAGGGGCAAAACTGGTCTTTGGAAGGTTAAATGGGTTGGTGGCACTCCTGTTTGAGGTTTTCTGTTCATGTTATGTTTGGCTTTAGTATTCATTTTAATTTCTGGTCGTTCTAGGCTTCATATATTCATCCATAGTGACATCTGTCATTTTTATGTTGATGAGTATATTCCTATTAGTTTATGTTTGTTTTATTTTTGATTTATTCCTTTATAACAATTTATGTTTGTCTTAAGTTTCAATTATTCGCTTTTTTTCTTATTGGCTTTATATCTTATTTTATTTTATTTTCTTATTTCTTATTTTATTTCTTTATTTCGTATTTATTTATTTATTTAATTATTTACTTTATTTCTACTCGTTTGATATTTTAATATGACTCTTTACTTTTCCTTAGAACTTATAACGAACAAATAAATTCTCAAATGGGGACAAATCCATTTATTTAGACAGTAAAAAAAAGTGCAAAAGTCAAGATATTTCGATCACATGTACATCGATCGTCACCAGTAGAATTACTAGAAAAATATAATTAAAACTAGCATATTTATGCACAAGAAAATAAATAGCTTTTTGGAATGATTTTGTGAATGACCCAAAGTTGTTTATATTTTTGTATATAAATATGCTAGTTTTAATTATATTATTTTAGTAATTCTACTGATGACGTTCGCTGTATATGCGATCGAAATATCTCAACTTCTGTACCTGCTTTTTTCACTGTCTAAATAAATGGATTTATCCCTATTTGAGAATTTATTTGTTCGTCATAGAATGGCAGTGTGGTCTAAGAAAAGAATACCTAATTTGAGGTGTTAAGTTGAAAATTAAAACTTCAAGTTTCTTAAAATTAATTTCTTCGAAGATTTATTTATGAATACTAGTATGTGAAATAAGCGATGACTCATAGATCTGGACTCTTGCCCTAGGGGTCGTACGGTTCATATTGTCTTATGAGACATATTTCTTTTATGATTTGGAATATTAATAAAATGACTACCTTGAAATTTAGCCATGAAACCTATCCAGGCCAAGATAGGCCTCTGAGTTGAAAATTACTCAGGAGTTATTTTCATCGAAATCCGAACAGTTTTGGAGGTATTTCTCTCTTTTCAGAAATTGTGCATTCTTTGCTTCTAGATTTTCGTTTTATAGAGTTTCGAATTACTATTGGAAATAAATTGCTATTTACTGTAGTTTGTTACCACGAACCGATTAAAAGCTTAATACGTTATAGATATTAATCAACTTCAATATAATATTATTCAGACATTCATCCAAAGAACAAGCGAAAGAACAGCGCCAGACCAAATCTTTCAAGTGTAATCTTAAGAAATTTTATTTTTCCAAGTATCAAAAATAAAATCAATTGTAAATTGATTTTATACTTTTTAGAATATTTTTGATTTAAAAATGTTCTTTAGCATTGTTATTCCTAATTCAGTGCCAGTTCAATTGGACAGGGCGATGACAAGCAATACTACTAAAATTTACCAAAAAGGTCTCATTCCTGCATGCCTCGTATATTTCCCCCCTAAAAACAATATGGGGGTGAAAACCAATCCCATATATTTAATTTTCACTACTTTTGATGGGTATTAGACTGCGTGACTTATAGATGCGTGACCAAATTCAAATATGAAAAGGAATCTAAATTCCTGCTCCGTTAAAGGCTAAATAATGGGTTCTCCTTGCATAGTTTGTTACAAGCCGTCAACATTGTTGCCTTTGAATTCAATCTCTTTTGTAATTCCATTGATTTTCCTTCAAATTGTCTTAAGAATACAAAGCATTTCACATTGGCTTGTGTCTCAATTCGACCTTCTGATATTTCAGGATGAGCAACATCTGCTTTTGAACAATAAGAGGTTACCTTTATATATATATATATATATATATATATATATATATATATATATATATATATATATATATATATATATATATATATATATATATATATATATATATATACAAATTAAAAGACAAATTTTATATGAGACATCCAATATTCTGTTTCCGTCTTCTTTGCTCTATATCTTCCTCATTTTAATTGGCGTTTTTAAAAAGAAAATACTAAATCAATAACTTTAAAGCACAAACTCAAGTATTTCCGAGAAATCTTGTAAAAACTAAGTGGACATCATCCATTCGTAGGATTGCTCTCATTGTTGAAAAAAAAACACACATACTAACACAAAACAAGTAAAAAGTTGTCAGAAAGAGAGAAAAAACTGATAAAGGGGCAGAGTGTGTTAACTAATAAACTTAACATACAAACGACTTGTTGTGAAACCTGACTGGAATGCCAAAAGAAGCCAATTTGCATACTTTCACTTCTCCAAGCAATTTGGCAATCTATATTCTAATTCATTAGTGCCCATACGCGAAAAAATTAGAAGATTTAAAACCCAAGAGTGAACACGACTTCGTAAGCTACTACCTGCAACCCCTCAAGCACAGCCTATAAAGACACCAGTTGCGCAAACATTTTTCAGAAGCAATACATAGCTGTCGTCGCGACATTAATTGGCGCTGCGTCAAAACCACACACTCTCGCAGGTGGAAACTGGGTTCCACAGCCTATATAAGATACATTATATGTGATAACATTACGCACCCATATGATAACATTAAATGATATGGTAACGCACCCATATGATGACATTATATGATAACATTGCGCACCCACGGTGGTCACAGCAGAAATTTCTGTTTTCACTCCCGGAATAGAACCAAAATCTTACCGCGCTGATTGACTTTAGGAGCACCGGAGGTTAACGCCTACTCTAAAGATGTGTGTTGAAATCTTCTACGGGCAAGATACGACTCCGCGCAACTGTTGTCCAGTGTTGCCAGATCGGACGGAGAGGATTATGCTTCCTTGAGCCCAAAATTATGCTTTTTTGGACAGATTTATGCTATGCTTCTATATTTTCCCAGGTTTCACGAAAAAGTTGATCAGTTAAGACAAGTCGAATTCTGTCTTATCTTAATAAAGGTTCTGAATAGAATATAGTCTGATAATAATAGCCTAATAATTTGTTTTTAATCCGTTAAGGGAACAAAAGCGGGGTATAAACAAAGGAAGCAAAGAAAAAGGAAAAATAGCATAGAAAATAAGTAAAAAGGTTTTTTTATGTCAAGGGGAAGGATCTTGATTTCCAATTTGGTTCACATTTTTCGTCTTTTTTTGCAAGTCGTCTTTCTTCTCAAAGCAGTTGGTGGCATTTGAAAAACATAGTGTTAGTGTCTTACATCATCATCAAAAGTTTACTGCAGATACATTAAAAAAGAAGGAAAAATTGCAGTTCATATTCAATGATCTCCTTCATATTCCCTTATGGATTTGACTTCTTGACCAGGGGGTGAGATGGCTACGTAGAGGTTCTCGGAATTTTGGAGCTTGATCTGATTGTATGTAGGGACATATGTGTTGCAAACTGTATCTTTTGTTCTTAGTCACGATTTTGTGACCAGCACGGCTTCAATACTTTCTTTCTTCTATCTATCTCGCTTTTTTGTCTTGACATCACTGATCCAAGAAAAAATTCTTTCTGAATCTGCGTTCAAATGCGGTAGGGAGAGCACCCTCTCGGCAAGTTCTGCCAGATCTGGAAAAACTCTTTTGTTGGTAAAGTTTCTCATTTCGCGTATTTTTCTCCACATCAAGTCTGTAGTAATTTTGATCATATCTATCTTTTGGGAGTCACTAAAAGCATATGGCAGGTTGCGCCACTGGGAGTCTGTGAGTTTTGGAGACTTGGAAATAGGTTTACTACTACACCTAGTGACCTAGTGCTTTTAGTAGATTAGAAAACAATATCAGATGAGGATAAGCTTTTCACAAAATCTTTTGGAGTTTTGGCGATTGTTTGGTGTCTAGCTGGTGTGTAGTAGCTATCAACCAGTTCTTGAACCACGAACCATTGCCTATGGTTGAAAGGGCTAGGCCTAATTGCACAGCGAAATTCTCTCACCGTTCACCACCACCAACAACAACAACATGAAACCCCTCTAAATCTCAAAATTTCTTCAAACAATCATCTTCACCAATCCAATCCAACCAATCACCACATGTCTTTAATTTCAAATATCTTGCGTGCGCTTTTCTTTGCCATAGACCATAGACTACAGGATCAGAACAAAAAAATACCAGATGGTTCGTAGTCTGTCGCAGTGCCGAAAATTTTACTTTAGTTTGATCGAAAAATTCGACAAACCATCTTTGGTGTTCGTTTTATTGATGTGACGGTATGAGCTGTTCTGCATCTTCTTAGATTATGCTACAAATATGCTATCTTAAGGAGGATTATGCTTGGATGCTTTTGGTTCCTAATTATGCTACGTTCTGCATAATTATGCTACATCTGGCAACACTGCTGGTGTCTGTATAGGCTGTGTCCTCGAGACAATAATAAGCTGTCTAATACACCAAACTCAATGCCAGATTTGTTTGTTGCTAGGAGTTTTACGCCTGATTGTACCGATGTGGATGAATTCGTACTTCTCACACTGTCTCTTATCCTATCCCAAGCACCTCCCAGGGGGTTACGCACTAGATTAATTTGTTTATACCCCCTAACAAGAATGAAAATACGAGCTTAACGCTTCCAGTTACAGGGTTCAGCCAAATAGATGGTCTTTTTTCACTCCCTTTATCCTCTTTGAACTCCCTTAGAAAACCTTCCAATAAGAGTGGAAAAATTCCCCCTAATAAAAGTGATGACTTGTTTTGAAAATATATAAATTCTTTTTGGAGGAGTTTGAATTTTGAGCTTTAAGAAGCCGTATATACCCTACACATTCCTTAGCAAAACTCGTATATTTGTTTGGATGGCAAAAAGGCGCAACTCACCTCATTTCTTCTTGAGACTCAATAACGGCAGTTTCTCTTGTATATGTTTCTGCTTCTTTGAATTCGAAATCGGAAACAAAAAATGCAACCAGATATGTAGACATTGGGACACTTCTTTCAAAGACATCCCAGACCCAGCCTGGACGATCCAACCTAAGCCATGAAAAAATTAAGATTAATAAATTGAAGCAACAAGAATTAATGATAATTCTAGTCTTACAAAGATTGGTAGTTTCCGATTAAGGGAAATACAGCAAAGAATTACGTAGTGTAATATCAGACAATAACCGCTTTGCATGCCTAGAATTGGCTTATTTTGAGTGAGAACTACAGCGATGTTGCTATTTTAACTAAAACATTTAATACATAGATGTGGTTAGGGGTTGATTTGGCTGGGTTAGATTAAGTTAGGTTTCCATAATTTGTTTCTAAAGTACCATTTTGTCATCACGTTTCGTAATATTTCATTAGGATTAACCTAACTTCACTACTTCGGTGTGTTTCAAATAACCGCCAAAAGCAAAATATTTGAAGCAAGTTTTCTTTAGCTCCCTGTATTGTTTTTTTTTGGTCAGTTTGCGTTTTAACAGTTTTGTTTTGCTTTTTATAGTTTAATGCGGTTTTATTTTGAAGAATTAAGACTAAAACTCAAAAGCACTATTTAATAGTGACGTCAGCACAGCCAGTCGAACGACAGGTGTAAAAAAAAGTCGTAGTATACTCCTTTGTGAGGACTTAAAACATAGTGACTGACTATATAAGGAGGTATACTTGCAAGAGCCCGAACTTGCAAGTAGTGATACCTCAATAGTTTTAACAATGGCCCTATCCCTGGATTCCGCAAGTACCCTATCCCGTCATCCCACAAGTGCTGCCCTATCCCTTCATTCCATGATAGCCACCAGGTGCATGTTACGTCATAGGGAATGTTTTCTAAGATATGCAGATGCATGTTACGTCACAGGGAATGTTTACTTCTGGTTGTTACATAACAGGGTTTGGAGTGTTACATAATAGGACTTGTTAGAAACCGTTAGTCAAGCATGGAAGTCCCAGTTGTAATTGAGGGAGACACACGCCTGAGTGTTACGTAAGAATGGTACACACGTGGGATGTGACGCAATCTTGCGTGCCTTACTAAATTTACTGGATATGATAACCTTATTGGACTTAGTAGATTTACTGGGAGTGACGCACTCTCGCATGACATACTAGACTTCATGGGGCCCGTGGGTAAATCCCCGCTTGAAACTGAGGACGGCGCATATATGGGTATTACGTAATGACGGTGCACACGTTGATGTTACGTAATGACGGTGCAGACGTGGGTGCTATGTAATGACAGCACACATGTGGGGTGTTACGCAATGACATTGGATGTCACGTAATGACGGCGCACATGTTGGTGTTACGTAATGGCAGTGCACATGTGAGATGCTACGTAATGACAGCGCACAGATAGGTGCTCTGTTATGACGATGTAAACGTGGGATTTTACATAATACTGCAAGAAATTTCAAGGTGGAAATAAATGAAATTTACTTAAATATGAAGTGCACCTGCTTGTTGGGTAATGCTTTAGAGAGCATTATCAGATACTATTATGGGTTGCTTTTAGCGCATTTTATATTAATAGTGTCTTCTTCAAACATATGACATTTTTTGGGGATTTTCACACAAAAATATTCATTTATACTAGAATCGATCATTTAAACCTAATGAATAAATCTCCATTAGCGTTTCTTCTGATGACTCCTAGCAATTGAGGCCAGTGTGGCACCCTCAAAATAAATTTATAAAATAAAAAATGACCATTGTTTTTATTTTAACAGCGCAAACTTGCCACTTCATTGCTAGATTGTCATGTTCCATGGCAATTCCAAGGACGTGACACTCATTGCAAATAGCGTTCCTTTTGATGACTCCTAGCAATTGAGGTCAGCATGGCGCAATGCACCAGCGCCCGATAACACCTTTCTGGCACATATTATCAAACCTAAGGGTTTTTTCAATCTTTTTCAATCAATATAAATTTCTAAACTAAGAAATAACCATTGTTTTTATTTGAAAAACGGAAACTTGCCATTTCATTGCTGGAGTGTGATGTTCCATGACAATTCCAAGCCCGTGAAACTCAATGACTGACAAACAAATCCCTCTAGTAAGCATTATCACACATATAACATTTTTTACAGCATTTACAGGCAAAAATATTCGTTTACACAAGAGTCAATCGTCTAAACTTAATGAAAAAATCTCCATTAGCATTTCTTCTGATGACTCCTAGCGTTTGAGGCCAAAGTAGCACAATGTTCCAGCCTCCGAAGCCACCCTTCTGGTGCAAGTTATCACACCTAAGGGTTTTTTCAAGCTTTTTCCCTCAAAAAAACTATGAACAAAAAATGACCATTGTTTTTATTTGAACAACGGAAAATTGCCATTTCATTAATAGATTGCGATGTTCCATGACAATTCCCAGTCGATGATTCTCAATGGCTGACACACAGCACCCTCTAGCAAGTATTATCACACATATGACATTTTTCGAACATTTTCACGGAAAAATACTCCTTTACACTAGAATCGATCATTTAAACTTAATGAAAAATCTCAATTAGCGTTTCGTCTGATGACTCCTAGCAATTGAGGCTAACGTGACACAATGTACCAGACAACCTCCCCCCACTGATTACATGCTTCTGGCGCAGATTATCACGCTTAAGGGTTATTTAATCCTTTCCCCCTCACAAATAAATCTATAAACTAAAATATATCCATTCTTTTTATTTGAACATTTTGCGTACTGATTTTTGTTCGTGGAACTTGTTGCATGTTGATTTTTTTCTTCGTGAAACTTGTTCATTGATTTCTTCTTCGTGAAACTGAATTTGTTTGTGGAAATTCTTGCATGCTTATTCTCTTCAGGGAACTGGCTGCGTGTTGATTTTGTTCGTGAAACTTCTGGCATACTGATGTTTGTTCGTGAAACTAGTTGCAAAATGGTTTTTTCTTCGTGAAACTTGTTCATTGATTTTTAACCTCACGAAACTGATTTTGTTCATGGAACTTGTTGCGTTCTGATTTTTGTTCATGGAACTTTTGCGTGCTGATTTTTGTTCGTGAAACTTGTTGCATGTTGATTTTTATTCGTGAAATTCGTTGCAAGTTGATTTTTCTCCAGTGAAACTGATTTTGTTCATGGAACTTGTTGCATGTTGATTTTTTGTTCATGGAACTTGTTGCGTGCTGATTTTGGTTCGTGGAACTAATTGCGCACATTTTTTTTTGTTCGTGAAACTTGTTACATATTTAGTTTTCTCTTCAGGAATTTTGTGCTTTGATTTATCTCCTCGTGAAACTGATTTTGATCACGGAGCCTGTTGCGTGCTGATTTTTGTTCGTGGAACTTGTTGCGTGCTGATTTTTCTTCGTGAAATTTGTTGCATATGGATTTTTCTCTTCGTGAAACTTGTACGTAATTTTTTGTCCTCGTGAAACTAGTTTTGTTCATGGAACTTGTTGAGTGCTGATTTTTTGCTCGTAGAATTTTTGCACGCTGATATTTGTTCTTGAAACTTGTTTCGTATTCATTTTTCTCTTTGTGAAACTTGTAAATTGATTTTTATCCTCGTGAAACTGACTGTGTTCAAGGAGCTTTTGCGTACTGATTTTGTTCGTGGAACTGGTTGCGTGCTGATTTTTTTCGTTCGTGAAACTTGTTACATATTGAGTTTTCTTTTCGTGAAACTTGTGCATTAGTTTTTCTCCTCATGAAACATTGGTCATGGAACTTGTTGCATGCTGATTTTTGTTCGTGGTACTTGTTTTGGGCTGTTATTTGTCTCTTCGTGAAACTTGTAAAATGGTTTTTTCCCCGTGAAACTTACTTTGTTCATGAAATTTCTTGCTTCCTGAATTTTTGTTCGTGGAACTTGTTGCAAGTTGTTTTTTTCTCATCTTGAAACTTGTACATTGATTTTTCTTCTCGTAAAACTGATTTTGTTCATGGAACTTGTTGCATGCTTATTTTTGTTTGTGGAACTTGTTGTGTACTGATTTTTTTTGTGAAACTTTTTGCATGTTGGTTTTCTCTCCCTAAAACTAGTACATTGATTTGTCTGCTCATGAGACTGATTTTATCTCATCAAGTCATGAAACTGATTTAATTAGGTTAACCTAATTTAACCTAACGTGTCATCTAGCTTAACTTAACCTAACCTACCATGTGTACGGTTTCTCTTCGTGAAACGTGTAAATTTATTCCTCTCCTCATGAAACTGATTTTGTTCATTGAACTTATTGCGCTCTGAGTTTTTCTCTTCGTCAAACTTATTGCGCTCTGATTTTTTTATGTTCGTGAAACTTGTAGCAAACTGATTTTATTTTCTTAGTGAAACTTGCTCATTGATTTTTCTCCTCGTGAAACGGATTTTGTTCAAGAAACTTGTTCCGTGATGACTTTTGTTTGTGAATTTTGTTATATCATGATCTTTCTCTTTGTCAATTTTGCACATCAATTCCTCACGTCATGAAACTGATTTTGTTCATGGAGCTTGTTGCGTGCTTATTTTTTTTCGTGAAACTTGTTGCATGTTGATGTTTCCCTTCGTGAAACTTGTATATTGATTTTTGTCCTTGTAAAACCGATTTTGTACATGGGACTTATTGCTTACAGGTTTTTCTTTGTCGAACTTGTTGCATGTTGGTTTTCTCTTCGTAGAACTTGTAAATTGATTTTTCTCCTGTTGAAACTGATTTTGTTCATGGAACTTGTTTCGTATTGATTTTGTTCGTGGAACTTGTTGCCCGCTAATTTTTTTCTTGAAACTTATACATTGATTTTTTTCCCTCGTGAAACTGATATTCATGGAGCTTGTTGCGTGCTTATTTTGTTAGTGGAACTTTTTGCGTGCTGATTTTTTGCTCGTGAAACTTGTTTTATGTTGATTTTTCTCTTCGTAAAACTTGTACATTGATTCTTCTCCTCGTGAAACTGATTTTGCTAATGAAATTTGTTATGTGCTAATTTTTGCTTGTGGAACTTGTTGTGTGCTGATTTTATTCGTGAAACTAGTTGCATGTTGGTTTTTCTCTTCCTGAATTTTGTACATTGAATTGTCTCCTCATGAAACTGATTTTATCTTTTTGTCTCATCAAATCATGAAACTGATTTGGTTAGGTTAACCTAACTTAATCTAACGTATCATCCAGCCTGACTTAACCTAACCTACTATGTGTACGGCTTCTCTTCGTGAAACTTGTAAATGTATTCTTCTCCTCGTGAAACGGATTTTGTTCATGGAACTTATTGCGTACTGATTTCTGTTTATGGAACTCTTTGCATGCTGATGTTTGTTCGTGAAACCAGTTGCATGTTGATTTTTTCTCTTCGTGAAACTTGCACATTGATTTTTCTCCACATAAAAACTGACTTTGTTCATGAAGCTTCGTGCGTGTGGATTTTTGTTCCTGGAACATATTGCGTGCTGACTTTTGTTCTTCGAACTTGTTTCGTGCTGATTTTTGTTAATGAAACTTGTTGCATTTAAATTTTTCTCTTAGTGAAACTTATACATTTATTTTTTCCGTCGTGAAACTGATTTTTTCATGGAACTTGTTACGTGCTGATTTTGTTCGTGAAACTTGTTACATGTTGATTTTCCTCTTCGTAAAACTTATACATTGAATTTTTATCCTCGTGAAACTGATTTTTTCATGGAACCTATTGCGTGCTGATTTTTATTCGTGAAACTTGTTGAATGTTCATTTTTCTCTTCATGAAACTTGTATATGGATTTTTCTCCTCCTGAAGCTGATCATTTTCCATGGAACTTGTTGTTTGCTGATTTTGTTCTTGGAATTTTTTGCGTACCGATTTATTTTGTTCGTGAAACTTGTTGAATATTGAGTTTTCTCTTCGTGAAAATTGTAAATTTATTTTTCTCGTCATGAAACTGATTTTGTTCATGGAATTTATTGCGTGCTTGTTTTTGTTCGTGAAACTTGTTGCATGTCGGTTTTTCTCTTCGTGAAATGTGTATATTGATTTTTCTACTTGTAAAACTGATTTTGTTCATGTGACTTATTGCTTACTGGTTTTGTTTGTCGAACTTGCTACATGTTCATTTTCTCTTCGTAAAACTTGTAAATTGATTTTTCTCGTCGTGAAACTGATTTTGTTCATGGAACTTGTTTCGTGCTGATTTTGTTCGTGAAACTTGTTGCCTGCTAATTTTTTGTTCGTGAAACTTGTTTTATGTCAATTTTTCTCTTCGTGGAACTTGTACATCGATTTTTCTCCTCGTGAAACTGATTTTGCTCATGAAACTTGTTGCGTGCTAATATTTGTTCGTAGACCTTGCTGTGTGCTGATTTTTTTCGTGAAACTCGTTGCATGTTGGTTTTTCTCTTCCTGAAACTTGTACGTTGATTTGTCTCCTCATGAAACTGTTTTTGTTCATGAAACTATTTGCATACTGATATTGTTCATGGAACTTGCTGCGTGATGATTTTTGTTCATAAAACTTGTTGCATGTTGATTTTTCTCTTCGTTAAACTTGTACATAGATTTTTCTCCTCGTGAAACTGATTTTTTTTTATGGAGTTCGTAGTAGGTTTGGTAAGGATTGGGTGACTGTACCAACCGTCATCTAGCCTAATTTAACCTAACGCGTCATCCAACCTAACTTAACCTAACCTAACATGTGTACGGTTTCTCTTCGTGAAACTTGTACATTTATTTTTCTCCTCGTGAAACTGATTTTTTTATGGAACTTATTGCGTACTGATTTTTATTTGTAGAACTCTTATCATGCTGATTTTTGTTCGTGAAATCAGTTGCATGTTGATTTTTTCAATTCGTGAAACTTGCACTTCGATTTTTCTCCTCACAAAACTGATTTTGTTAATGTAACTTCGTGCATGTTGATTTTTGTGCCTGGAACTTCCAGGTGAAACTGATTTCTGTGAAACTGATTTTGTTCATCGATCTTGTTTCTTGCTAACTTTGTTCGTGGAACTTGCTGTCTGCTAATATTCTTTCGTGAAAGTTGTTGCATGTTGATTTTTCTCTTCGTGATATATGTACACTGATTATGCTTTTCGTGAAACTGATTTTGTTCAAGGAACTTATTACATAGAAATTTTTATTCGTGGAATTTGCTGCGTCGTGATTCTTGTTCGTGAAACTTGTTGCATGTTGATTTTTCTCTTCTTGAAACTTGAAAATTCGTTTTTCTCCTCGTAAAACTGATTTTGTCAGTGGAACCTGTTGCGTGCCAATTGTTGTTCGTGCAACTTGTTTCGAGCTGATCTTTATTCGCGAAACCTGTTGCATGTGAATTTTTTCTCTTCTTGAATCTTATAAATTGATTTTTCTCCTGGTGAAACTCTTTTTGTTCATGGTACTTATTGCGTGCTAATTATTTTTTGTAGAACTTGTCGCGTGCTGATTTTTGTTCCTGAAACATGATGCATGTTGATTTTTCTTCATGAAACTTGTAAATTAATTTTTCTCATCGTGAAACTGATTTTGTTCATGGAGCTTGTCGCGTGATAATTTTTATTCGTGGAACTTGTTGCGAGCTGATTTCTGTTCATGAAACCAGTTGCATGTTGAAAAATTTCGAAAAGAAAAATCAACATACAACAAATTTCACGAACAGAAATCAGCGCACAACAATTTCCACGACCAAGAATCATCACGCAGCAAGTTCCATGAACAAAATCACTTTCAAGATTAGAAAAATCAATGTACCAGTTTCATGAAGAGCAAAAATCAAATGCAACGAGTTTCACGAACAAAAATCAGCGCACAACAATTTCCACGACCAAGAATCATCACGCAGCAAGTTCCATGAACAAAATCAGTTTCACAATTAGAAAAATCAATGTACCAGTTTCACGAAGAGAAAAAATCCAATGCAACGAGTTTCACGAACAAAAATCAGCACGCAACAAGTTTCACAAACAAAATAAGCACGCAACAAGTTCCATGAACAAAATTTGCACGAAGAAAAATTCAACATGCATCAAGTTTCATAAACAAAAATCAGCACGCAACAGGTTCCACGAACAATAATCAACACACAAAAAGTTCCATGAACAAAATAAGTTTCACGAGGAGAGAAAATCAATGTTCAAGTTTCAAGAAAAGACAAATTAACATCCAACAAGTTTCACGAACAAAAATTAATACGCGACAGGTTGCACTGGCGAAAATCAGCACGCAACAAGGTCCATGAGCAGAATCAGCACAGAATAAGTTCCACGAACAAAATCAGTTCCACGAAGATAAAAATCAATGTACGAGTTTCACGAAGATAAAAAAAACAACAGGAAACAAGTTTCAAGAGCAAGAATCAGCCCGCAATAAGTTCAAATAACAACTATGTTCATTTTTAGTTTATAAATTTATTGTTGAGGGGAAAAATTGAAAAAAACCTTAGGTGTGACAATACAAACCAGAAGGGTGTCATCAGGGGGGAAGGGAGCTGATATATTGTGCCACGCTGGCCTCAATTGCTAGGAGCCATCAAAATAAACCCTAATGGGGATTTTTTCACTAAGTTTAAATGATCGATTTTAGCGTAAACGAATATTTTTGCAAGAAAACGCTCAACAAAATGCCGTATATGTGATGATGCTTGCTAGAGGGTGCTGTTTGTCCGCCATTGAGTGTCATGGACAAGGAACTGTCATGGAACATCCCAATCTAGTAATGAAATGGCAAGTTTCCGCTGATCAAATAAAAACAATGGTCATTGTTTAGCTTATAAATTTATTTTTGGGGGAAAAATATTGAAAAACCCTTAGGCGTGATAATGTCCACCAGAAGGGTGTCATCGGGGACTGTTACATTGTGCCACACTTGCCTAAATGGCAAGGATTTATCATAACAAACACTAACGGAGATTTTTTCATTAAGTTTAAACGATCGATTCTAGCGCAAACGAATATTTTTGTAGGAAAATCCCCAGAAATATCATTTGTGTCATATTGGAGCAAGAGGGTGTATTTTGTCAGCCATTGTCACAGTTCCATTTTTCCATTGTCACAGTTCACATTGTCACATGTTCCAAGCTTGTCACAGGCTTGGAATTGCAATGGAACATCGTAATCTAGCAATGAAATGGCAAGCTTCCGCTGTTCAAATAAAAACGATGGTCATTTCTTAGTTTATTAGTTTATTTTGAGGATTAAAGCTGTGATAATATGCACCAAAACGGTGTCGTCAGGAGTGGTACATTGTGCCATGCTGGCCTCATTTGCTAGGTGTACTTCAAATGTAAGCAAATTTCAGTAATAGATTTTCCACAGTGTATATCAGTTATTGGAGTTATATGGGAACACGCAATACATTTAATCATTCTATTATGCGAGATACGGATTTAATCATGCATTGAATAGGCTAACATGTAGAATGCATTAAACAAATTAAAGTATTAGAAAGGGTTTCATGGTCCAGATGTCCAAGCCGTAGTTCCATTGAGGGGAAGCCCCTTTCGAATTCTAATGCGGGCATAAAATCTTTAGTTAGTAAAGGCTCCCTGAGAAAAAAAAAACCCTTGAAAGAAATCACACGTGTAACATCGTCATTACGTAGCACCAATGTGTGCGCTGCCATTACGTAACATCTCAGATTTGCGCCGCCATTACTTAACATCAACGCGTGCGCCATCGTTACGTAACATTCAATGTCATTACGTATCACCCCACTTGGCGCTACCATTACGTAACACCCATCTGTGCACTGTCATTACGTAACAACCACGTGTGTGTCCTCCTCAGTTACAAGCGGGAATTTCCCAACGGGACCCACTGACGTCTAGCATGTCACGCGAGATTGCATCATTCCCAATAAATCTACTAAGTCACGTAAGATTACATCACCCCCAGTAGATCTAGCAAGGCACGCAAGATTACGTCACATCCCACGTGTGTACCGTTATTACGGAACATCACGTGTGTGTCCCCCTCAGTTACAACTAGGACTTCCCCGCTTGACTAACAGTCCCTACTAAGTCCTATTATGTAAAACCCCAAACCCTTTTATGTAACAACCAAAAGTAAACATTCCCTATGACATGACATGCACCTGCATCTTTGAAGAAATATTCCCTATGACGTAACATGCACCTGCTGGCTGTCATGGAATGACGGGATAGTGGACTTGTGGAATGACGGGATAGTAAGTGGACTTGCAGAATCCATGGATACGGCCCTTGTTAAAACTATTGAGGCATCCTTACTCTTGCACTAATGTCTGCAAAAAGAATTACTAACGCTATCTAGCATTTCTTGGCATTTTTTTAGAGCAACAGTGCAAATATAGTATAATTGCCAGACTAGCATCCTACGACCCGTCGGTTGAAAAATAATTCCTGGCTTGGTTGAAATGTTGGATTTCATCTTTTAGGTCAACTTTCTAATATCACCACTTAGGAACAAGTAAGTATGACAACAACAGATCCTTAAGGTCCAAACTGACGGTGGTGATTTCTGTTTCGTGGCCCTACAGCCAGGAAGTACAACGGGGGGAAATGGGGGGCCAGCCAACCTTTGGTTTCGCACACCTTTCCTGATTACCTTCCCCATATTTCTCCAGATACCCATTTAGAGCTGGGTCGACACTGGTTGAGCTTACAGAGTCAACTGACCCCATCCCAAACCAAATAACCGGCAAAGCCAGGAATAACCCACGCGCCTCGGACAAAGGATTCCCAACCGAGCGCGCCAACCAATTAAACGCGAATGCGGATGTAAAGGCAAGCTCAAATTGTTTTAGAGATGAGAGGGAGCTTTTAAAGCTTACAAACCTGATACCGATTCACAGGCTTAATTCTAAATGCAGAGAAAGACGTTGGAATTACTATAAACTGAAGTTGTCTGCCCCCTGAAATTTTCGAAATGGTGTATCTCTTAAAAGAATTTTTTACTGAGAGAGCTGGTGTCATATTCAATGATCATCAGGATTGATAAACGCTGATAAGCAAAACAGAATCCATTTGCCTTAGCTCCAAAATTTATGTTCTTCCCATGGAGCAACAGGATTATGACCACATGAGTTTTCTTTTTTTCTTCTTCTTTTTTTTAAGCTAAATGTTATTCTCTTCCCAAGAAAAGGGAAAAAATTTTAGTCTTCAGGTAGACAAAAGTAGTCCTTGTAGCACTTGGAGCTAAGAAATTTTAATTCCGTTACACACGAAAGGAGAGAAAGACTTGAGCAGACTTGAGCAAAAAGATAAATACTTGAATCTATGTAGTATATATACAAACAAATACACCAGGGAAAAACGAAACTTGTAGAAACATTTTCATCTTAACAAAATTGTTACTGTAGTGTCTACCATAGCGAAGACAAAATACCACTGTTATTAATGAAATTCAAAATTTTTAAGCTAAAAAATGACCTGAAATTGGAAAACTTAATAAAATATACAAGACGGGCAATAAATTAATTAGAATATCTAACAAGGCGTGGAAGTTTAAATACAAGGGGGAGGGAGGGTAAAACCCGTTATAAAAGGATTGCTACCCCTAGTAAATCAAAAGAACACTTACATTGGCTCTGTCCTTATCTTGGGCATGTTGGTTAAGGCGGACATACTTTCTTTCCTTCCCAAAGTGATATCAAATGTGGCCTTCATAGCTGGCTCATCAAAACAGGGAAACGCACGTCTGGCGTCAGTTGCTTCAAATTGAGTGACAGCCAGCCATCTTTAATTAATATCAAGAATTAAAAACTGTTACTAAAGTCACGTGTATAACGCTGTTTTGCCAGTTCAGGCATACTAAATTTAACCGGTTAAGGTAAAGACTTTGTGGTAGTCATCCTGACAGTTATATCTGCCAACTCTGGTAGTCATAGCTTTCAAAAATAATACTGATGCTTTTAAATTTATTATTTAAACTTGTCTACCTCATAATGTCCACTTGTCTCCCTTCTTTCTACTATTATCATCTTTAATTAAAAAGCATCCATTAGGTACTATTTGTTTCTCACTAGTGAGGGATATAGTCATTAACGGTGAGAAAAGGAGGGGACATTAGTTTCGACTTCTGAATATAAACGTTCAACCTGTCCTTGGTTTCTTTTACATTACTAAATAAAAAAAAACTAGTCTTTTTAACTGAAAGTAAGGAACGACATTAAAACTTAAAACGAACAGAAATTATTCCGTATATGAAATGGGTTTTCCCCTCCGCAATCCCTTGCTCTTTACGCTAAAGTTTTTAATTGTTTTAAAAATTAGAATTGTGGCAAAAAGTCAAACTTTAGCGTAAAGAGCGAGGGATTGCGGAGGGCCATTTCATATACGGAGTAATTTCTGTTCGTTTTAAGTTTTAATGTCGATCCTTACTTTCAGTTAAAAACACTAGTTTTTTTTATTTAATTTCTGAACGTTTTTGAATTAATGCATGTTTGACTTTAGCTCTCTGCACATAAATTATTAAAATGAAATTTGCATATTAATTCTTTTTTTGGCTAAATGGCTTTCTCTTAATTTTGATAAGACGATTTTAAGAAATAAGGGGTGGGGAAGGAGGCTTAGTTGTGTTGCGAGAGCAACACTTTGGTTTTGCCGTGGTTTTTTTTTTTTTTTTTTTTTTTTTTGTTCCTAGCACCCCGATTTCAGCTTATTCCTAGAAAGTGATAAGGGTCTAACCTCTGCGGTTTTTACGGAAAGTGTGGACCTTAGGCTGGATTGATGAATATGACTTTACATTTTGGAAAGCTTCGTAGAACTCTTGCCTGGGGCCAAAAAGGATGGTTTTTGCTTGTCCTTGAGCCAGAGCCTATAGTGTGTGAAGTGAAGAGGAGTTGTATAGCCTATGTCAGAGAAGACTATCTGAAGTTATGCAGCCAAGCTTTCGTTTCATCAAACCATGTTTCTGCTTTCGAGTGGAAAGCTCCGTTCTAGCAGGCAAGCAGGCAGGCACCAGTTTCAAATTGAAGATGGACTAAAATCTATAAGTGTTAAATATATGCGACAGTTACCCTGCCCCACAGCCAATATATCTTCTTTGAGTGATAAATAGAAAAATTTAGAGAAGCAAAAAAGCGGCATTTTCCCACGGGTCCGAAAGTGCTGCCATCTATTGTTTCTACCCATTTCTGTTCGTGATTTCAGCTGAGTTTATCATTCGGTTTTTCGCACTTGGGATTGCGGTAGAGAAATGGTATCAGATGTGCATCTTAAACTTTAAAAGTTCTCTCATTGCTAAAGAAATGAGAGTTTATCCTTTGCTCCTTTCTAAGTGATGACGTTAGAAAGTTGGCCTACGGCAAAAAAGTCAACTTTTGAACTAAGACAGATAGATTTTTTTTCGACGGCAGTCGATAGCTTTTGATGAGCTGATCAAAGTATATGTCATCCATTTTTTACTAGTTTGAAAGTTTAAAGGGGTTGACAACTTCAGTAGTAAGGTACACACTGAAACCAAAAATAGGCCGATACCAATTGTGAGACATATAGGGGAGTTGTAAGCAACAGTCTGCTGTTAGCTCATAATCATCCTCGGCAATGAGGGGTTCGCAACTCTTACTAGTTGGTGTACCTATTTTTTGTTTCCGTTGTATTTGATGGTAAGACCAATTTGGTTCCAGTGGTAAGACATGTAGGGGACTTGTAAGTAATAATCGGCTGTAAGGCTACAATCATCTTTAGCAATGAGGAGTTTGCAACTTTTGCGAGTTGGTGTACCTAGTATGTATTTTAGCATCCTTACAGATTAACAACTTCAGCGTTTAGTCGCAGCGAGGAAACAAAACCAAAGTGTTGCTCTCGCAACACTTTACTCGGCGAAGCCGAGCAAAGGTTGCCGCAACACCTCACATTGCCCATGCAACGTAGATCTAGTTGCCCTTCAATTTTGCGGTTACTTAAAAAGGCAACTAGAACTTTTAATTTCTAACGAATGTTTTTATTAGTAAAAAATATACGTAACTTAAGAATTAACTTACGAAGCAAACTTTTATATTTTTATTATATAATATATGAGGGGGTTAGTCCCCTCGTTAATACATCGCTCTTTATACTAAATCTTAAGTGTTGTCCCAATTCTTTAAGAATGACCCCTGAATCAGAAAGGCCGTAGAATAAATAGTTGAAAATACTAAAAATACGTTAGCATAAAGAGCGAGGTATTTATCTCCTCCTAAATACCTCGCTCTTCATGCTAATGTATTTTTAGAACCCCTCATATGCTTAATAATCTTTGTTCGTTTTAAGTTTTAATGCTACTCCTTACTTTCAACTGAAAAAACTTTTTCATGTTTATTTTTTCATTGTTTTTTATAGTAATTAAATAAAAAAATTAGTTTTTTTAACTGAAAGTAAGGAGCGACATTAAAACTTAAAACGAACAGAAATTACTCCGTATATGAAATGGGTTGTCCCCTCCTCAACGCCTCACTCTTTACGCTAAAGCTTTTAATCGTTTTAAAAGGTAAAATTGTGGCAAAGAGTCAAACTTTAGCGTAAAGAGCGAGGGATTGCGGAGGGGACAACCCATTTCATATACGGAGTAATTTCTGTTCGTTTTAAGTTCTAATGTCGCTCCTTACTTTCAGTTAAAAAAACTAGTCTTTTTTTATTTAATTTCTGAACGTTTTTGAATTAATGCATGTTTGATTTTGGCTCTCCGCACATAAATTATTGAAATGAAATTTGTATCTTAATTTTTTTTTTTGCTAAATGGCTTTCTCTTAGTTTTGATCAGACGATTTTGAGAAATAAGGGGTGGGGAAGGAGGCCTAGCTGCCCTCCAATTTTTCGGTTACTTAAAAAGGCTACTAGAACTTTTAATTTTTAACGAACGTTTTTATTAGTAAAAAATATGCGTAACTTAAGAATTAACTTACGTAACAAACTTTTATATTCTTATATTTTTATTATGTATACGAGGGGGTTTGTACCCTCGTTAATGCCTTGCTCTTTACACTAAATCGTAAATTTTGTCCCAATTCTTTAAGAATGACCCCTGAATCAAAAAGGCCGTAGAATAAATAGTTGAAATTACTAAAAATACTTTAGCATAAAGAGCGAGGTATTTATCTCCTCCTAAATACCTCGCTCTTTATGCTAAAGTATTTTTAGAACACC
Source organism: Artemia franciscana (assembly GCF_032884065.1). NCBI lineage: Eukaryota > Metazoa > Arthropoda > Branchiopoda > Anostraca > Artemiidae > Artemia > Artemia franciscana. Next base: position 36,782,818 of record NC_088874.1, on the reverse strand, counting down.
TCATATGCGTAATAATCTCTGTTCGTTTTAAATTTCAATGCTATTCCTTACTTTCAATTGAAAAAACGTTTTGATGTTTATTTTTTCATTGTTTTTTTTATAGTAATGCTAGAAAATCCTGCGCCCTTTTCATTGAATTTTTTTCTTTCCCATGACATATTCCTCCAAGGAAAGATCCTCCCACGTAGCTCGCTCCCATCAACCCCACCCCCCAAACCAAAAAAATCCCCCTGAAAACGTCTGTGCACTTCCCAATAACCATTACTATATGTAAACACTGGTCAAAGTTTGTAACTTGCAGCCCCTCCCCCAGGGATTGTGGTGGAGTAAGTCATTCCCAAAGACATAGTTCTTATGGTTTTTGACTATGCGGAACAAAATGGCTATCTCAAAATTTTAATCCGTTGACTTTTGGAAAAAAATGAGCGTGGGAGGGGGCCTAGGTGCCCGCCAATTTTTTGATCACTTAAAAAGGGCACTAAAACTTTTCATATCCGTAAGAATGAGCCCTCTTGCGACACTCTAGGACCACTTGGTCGATACGATGACCCTGGGGAAAAAAAAAACAAATAAACACGCACCCGTGATTTGTCTTCTGGCAAAAAATACGAAATTCCACATTTTTTTAGATAGGAGCTTGAAATTTTTGCTATAGGGTTCTCTGATACACCGAATGCGATGGTGTGATTTTTGTTAAGATTCTATGACGTTTAGGGGGTGTTACCCCCTATTTTCCAAAATAAGGCAAATTTTCTCAGGCTCGTAACTTTTGATGACAAAGACTAAATTTGATGAAACTTATATATTTAAAATCAGCATAAAATCCGATTCTTTTGATATATTTCTTAGTATCGAAACCTTTTAGAGTTTCGTTTACTATTGAGCCGGGTCGCTCCTTACTACAGTTCGTTACCACGAACTGTTTGATGCTAGAAAATCCTGCGCCCTTTTCCTTGAATTTCTCTTCCCCTATGACATATTCCTCCAAGGAAAGATCCTCCCATATAGCCCCCTCCCCTGAACCCCGCCCCCCCAAACCAAAAGAATCCCCCTGAAAACGTCTGTACACTTCCCATAACCATTACTGTATGTAAACACTGGTCAAAGTTTGTAACTTGCAGCCCCACCCCCAGGGACTGTGGGGGTTCAAGTTATCCCCGAAGACATAGTTATTATTGTTTTAGACTATGGGGAACAAAATGGCTATCTCAAAATTTTGATCCGTTGACTTTGGGAAAAATGAGCGTGGGAGGGGGCCTAGGTGCCATCCAATTTTTAGGTCACTTAAAAAGGGCACTAGAACGTTTCATTTCCGTTAGAATGAGCCCTCTTGCGACATTCTAGGACCACTTGGTCGATACGATGACCCCTGGGAAAAAAATAATAATAATAAACACTCACCCGTGGTCTGTCTTCTGGCAAAAAATACGAAATTCCACATTTTTGTAGATAGAAGCTTGGAATTTTTGCTATAGGGTTCTCTGATACGCTGAATGCGATGGTGTGATTTTCGTTAAGATTCTATGACATTTAGGATGTGTTTCCCCCTATTTCCAAAATAAGCTAAATTTTCTCAGGCTCGTAATTTTTGATGACAAAGACTAAATTTGATGAAACTTATATATTTAAAATCAGCATGAAAATTTGATTCTTTTGATGTATCTTTTAGCATCAAAATTCCGATTTTCAGAGTTTCGTTTACTATTGAGCCGGGTCGCTCCTTACTGCAGTTCGTTACCACGAACTGTTTGATAATTTCCTTCTTTCTACTACTATCATCTTTAATTAAAAAGCATAATATTTCCCCGCCTTTACCTTAACTACGCATACATATTTGAGAGGATTATTTGAAAATTACTGTACTCAAGAAATTGCTACATTCTTGGGTAACTGAAAGGGTAGAAAAGGGTAGATAGGAAAACAAATAGAGCTTACTTGTACACAATCTTATGACTTGAGATTTTTTTTTTTTTTGCTTTTATAGGCTTAAAATTTCACATAGAAACAAAAGACAACCAATCAAATTAAAAAACGGATTTTTGTTTTTGCTTCGCTTTTTGATTAACTTGATTTACTTATGAAAGTACGTCACAGCTATATTTTCCGGCGAATAATTGCTATATTGTATAGCTCATATTGCATAGCACAAGCTTGCTATGGATATAACTGGTGACTGTTTTGACTTTGCTCTTTACTTTCACTTGAAAAACTGTTTGTTACTTATTTAGCACTACAAACAAATAAATTGTATGTTTCACTTGCTTTTGCCTATGTGAATACATATATATATACATATATATATATATATATATATATATATATATATATATATATATATATATATATATATATATATATATATATATCAACTATATCGCGACACCAGTTCTTTTCAAGTATCGAAAAATCAGCTTAGGTCTGTTTAATACTCAACTATCCATATAATCTTTGTCATAGCATTTGATCACAGAGAAAAAGAGAGTTTAGTTGTAAAAACTACTGTAATTCAAAAACCACTGTTCAATTTACTGACGTGAAATTTCATAGAAAAGAGTCAAATAGGCTCCAAGTCCTTCTCAGTGGCTCAATGTTTGTCACAACAACAACGGGCAAATACAACAGCGGCTAAAAATATAAGGCTATTTGGCTACCTTTCTTACATGCGTTTTAAGACATACGATTTCCTCATGAAATACGTTACAAGAATTAACCAATAGAATTAAGCGCCCTTTTTAAGAATGGAGGCATAGATTACTACTGTCTTTTTTTTCTTTTCGACTTGAAACTTACTACCCATGCAAAAACGTGATTCTCTTTGTTGTTCAATGTGGGGGTTTTCTGTATGAGGATTTTGGAAATGGCAATTCCAAGGGTTTACTTTTTGTTTTAGATCAAAGCCAGGCTATTTCAAGGCTCCGACGAGAGCCTTGAATTACGGGCTATTTTCCGTAATACTCAAATTCGTTTCCAAATATATTTTACTATTAAGACTAAACGAATAATAGTTACTATTAGTGAAACAGCTTCAAATGTCAATTTTTAGTCAGTTTTTTTTAACAATCACTAGCCGATTTTTCTAAGGGCGTTTGTTAATTTTTGGTTACTATTTTTTACAATTTGGTTACAATTTTTGGTTTTTATATTTTTTTTGGTTATAATTTTTGGTTTATAATTTTTGGATATAATTTTTGGTTACAATTTTCGTTTTTTAATAGGCTGCAGCTGTCTCTACAGCCATGAAATACCGGTAGGTATTTTACCTGGCTTTTACCTTTATTATTTACCGGCGGTATTACCTGGCTTTACCGCCAGGGATACAGCCATACCGCCAGGGACGTATCCAGCTTTTTTTCGGTGGGAGGATTTAGAAAAAAAATTCAGGGAGGGGGATTACTAAAAAATTCAAAAACGCATCAAAAATTGGTTTATATTCATTTTTATTACGTTTTTACGAGTCGGTCTAACATTTCAGGGAGGGGAAGGGGGAGGTTTCAAGCCACCTAACCCTACCCCCTAGATACGGCCTTGCGTGACGTTAATCCTAATGTCAGTAATATACTAGACAATACAATTTTAATGTTCTGAGAGATTCATGTGACGCTGGAAATGTTTCCAGACCCATCATCTGTCTCTTGCATTGGGTGTGATCTTTTTAGCTGGAGCCAGGCCGAGTTATACCTCTTACCAAATATTATGTAATATCCGAAAAACCTATGACGTTGTTGCATAAAAAAACTCCAGAACCATTGCTGGCACAAAGGATGTCGAGTCGACGTTTCAGTTGTTGGGTCTTTTTTACAGGGACAAGTAGCTAGCTTGTCGCCCAACCTTGCTACGGCAGGGATCGAGCCCCGATCCCCGTATTACCAAGCAGAGAATCAATTCACTATGCTATGAAAAGGGTATTATTATGTGGCCTTTAAAAAAATATAGTATAGCTAGGGCCGGATGGACTAGGCACGGGGCCCAATTGAAATTTTTTGGCAGGACCCCCTATATATATATATATATATATATATATATATATATATATATATATATATATATATATATATATATATATATATATATATATATATATATATATATATATATATATTCATGTAACTTTTAGCATAGCTGTTTATGTCTCTCAATATTTCTTCCTAGAAATTTGTTGGGTTACGACTAGTCTGATAATTTAAAAGATGTGTTCTTTAACATCTTCATCGGGGTCTAAAATGTAAAATTGGCCATATGAATATAGTTCAAAATGACCTTCAGTGGTATGTAATGGGTGTGCCACCGAACTGATTTTGTGATAAATTTTCCCAGCTATTTTGAAGCTGAAAACATTACTACTATGCGTTCCAGTTTCATATTTGTTCGTGGAACTCTTTAGAGACCAAGTGATGTCCCACAACATGCTTAACAGATTCATTTGGAAATTGTTGATGCAGGAATGCAATTCAACCAAGCAGGCAGCAGCCACAGCTTAGATACCAATATACAGTTATGAAAACTCCTGTCTTGCCCATTAGAAGCTTTTGGTACAGAGCTCTGAACTAGGCGCCTCCTCCAAGCCCGTGCACTGACGCGTAAATCATGCTACAGCACCATAGGCGGGAACGCAATTTTGTCCTCTATAGGAGGACAACTGCGGCAGGGCGTAAGATCCAGATTTATGGACAACGGCCTCTGTAAAGGGCTGCCTCGACCCTTTCGGGGTACCTGCAAGACTGGGAAACTTGCGGTCAATTTTTCCCACTTGAGGAGTGGCGCCCCTCGAGGAAATTATAGCCTAGTAAACAACACAGCACTCGTACGGGATTCTGATTATTGGATAATTTTCTGGGCTTGGTTTGTTTTGATGGGCGTTTTCGGGCTGAAAAACCTCTTCCTAGCTAATTTATCTACTATGGGCTGCCTCCCCGTAGTAGCATAATATTTGTAGGCATGAATATATAATGAGTCGGAGGTAATAGGCTTGGGACTGTCTGTGCAGGATTTCGACTCTTGTTGATAGAAGAGCATCGCCAAGTGCTGAAAAACATGTTGTGACCAAGATGGGCCCAGGATTGCACAAAGCCTCCAACTTACTGGAGGTCCCAGGGACTTCTTGCTGTCCGGTCTTCGGTGTAGACTTGAGAAGATATGTTGGTCCCCATCCTGCACTGGTATCCGGGATCACTGCTTTTCTTGAGGCCAAAATAATTTCAAAGATTTAAAGAACATGAAAATTGGAACTTGGAATGTTACGACATTAAAAAATGACTATCGCATCGACATTTTGACTGACGAATTCAGACGGTTTGAACTGGATTTATTAGGAGTTTCAGAAACTCATATCCCAGGGGTAGGAAGCATGAAATTAGGTGACATAGAATTTGTTTACTCAGGAAGGAAGGATGGGGTACATAGACAGGGAGTAGGGCTCATGATGAATAAGGAAGCTGCTAAGTCTTGTTTAGGCTGGGAAGGTATTAATAATAGAATACTAATTACTCATTTTATGACTAAAAAGTTTAGGGTATCAGTTATAGTAGTATATGCCCCCATTGAACCAACTGATGGAGATACTAGTGACTCAGATGAATTTTACTTACAGTTACAGGAGCAAATACACAGGGTACGAGGTAGAAATATGGTGTTTTTGCTAGGAGATTTTAATGCCCAGGTTGGTCGAAATGGGGATAGATGGTATCCTAGCCTAGGTAATTTTGGTGTAGGAAAAGAAAACAGTAATGGCTATAGGCTTTTGCAATTTTGTAGGTATAACAACCTAGTTATAACCAATACGGTGTTTGGTCACAAAATGGCCCATAAGTTGACATGGTATTCACGTGATGGTAAGACAGCAAACCTTATTGATTATGTTATTGTAAACAGAAGACTAGCAGGATCAATACAAGATACTAGGGTGTATAGGAGTGCCGTTATTGATGTTAAAAGTAAAGATCACCATCTAGTAGTGTCTAAGGTTAATTTAAAGCTGAAATTTCGGAAGAGTAACTCCCTCCCGGGAAGTTATGATGTTGGTAGACTTCAGGATGAAAATTTGAGAAAAAAATTCCAGGAACAGTTGAGTACTAAACTTGAGGGTTTAAAATTTGACAATGTGGAAGATGGATGGAATAATTTCAGAAAAACAATTTGTGAAGTTGCTGATGGTGTCCTAGGGAAGAGTGCTAAGACAGCAACTAGGAATATTAGTGAAAAAGCTTTAGGTTTAATAGAGAGTAGAAGGGGTTTGTATAAGAATTATCTGAGCGATAGGTCGTATGAAAACAAAAGGAATGTAAAGAAAGTGGAGAAAGCATTAAAATATGAACTAAGGAGATGTGAAATGGAGGCGATGGATAAAATTGCTGAGGATCTGGAAGATGCGGCTAGACGGCATAATAGTAAAATATTATACTGGCATGTTAATAAATTGAAAGGGAGTAGCCGATCCGGACTAGTCCCAGTTAAAGATAGAAATGGGGTCACAATTAGTGATAAGGAAAAAGTTAAAGAAAGATGGGTAGAACATTTTGAGAATGTGCTAAACCGAGATACAGTTGCAGGAAAAGATATAGATGAAAATGAAAAAGTTTGTGATACCTTGGATGTGAAGGAAGATTTGTTTAGTGAGGAAGAATTAGCGACAGTACTAGAAGGATTAAAAAATAATAAGGCCCCAGGTGCTGATAGTATGATTAATGAGTTCCTTAAATATGGTGGCTCTGAGGTTAGGAATAAGCTACTGAAGATTATGAACATGATTTTTGAAAAAGGGGAAGTACCCAATGATTTTAGGAAAACCTTAATTAAACCACTGTATAAGAAAGGTGACAAGAGTGAATGTCGGAATTATCGAGGCATTAGTCTGGTCTCTGTAGGTAGCAAATTACTGAGTAATATGATACTTTTTAGACTGAGACATGCTGTAGACAAAGTTTTAAGGGAAGAACAATGCGGTTTTAGAAAAGGTAGAGGATGTGTCGACCATGTTTTCACTCTTAGGTTAATAATTGAGAAGTCCCTTCGTTGTCAAACACCTTTGGTCCTTAGTTTTATCGATTATGAGCAAGCTTTCGATTCTGTTGATAGAACAGCGTTAACAAAGGTCTTATCGTTATATGGTATACCAGAAAAATACATTAAAGTGATTTGCGCTATGTACGAGAATAATACTGCTGCGGTTAAGGTAGGAAATGAGGTTAGCAACTGGTTTTGTATTAAATCAGGAGTTAAGCAGGGTTGTGTTCTATCCCCCTTTATATGGATCATTTTGATGGACTTCGTCTTAAGGAGCACAGGAAAGGCAATTGGAGACCATGGAATCAAATGGGGAGGAAGAACACTCCTGGACTTAGATTATGCTGATGATTTAAGCATATTAGATGAAAGTGTGAGCAAAATGAATGAATTTTTAGAGGTTTTAAGAGTTCAGGGTGCTAAAATAGGCTTGAAAATTAATGTTAAGAAGACTAAGTCACTAAGGTTAGGAATAAGTGAAGATGAACAGGTGACCTTAGGTAACGAAAAGATTGATCAGGTTGGGAGCTTCAGTTACCTTGGTAGTATTATTAGTAAAGATGGTGGGAGCAGTGAAGATGTTAAAAGTAGAATAGCTAAAGCTCAGGGTGTTTTTTCACAGTTAAAAAAAGTTTGGAAGAATAGAAAGATAAGCCTACAAACCAAGATTAGAATATTGGAAGCTACAGTGATGACAGTGGTCAAATATGGCTCTGAAGCATGGACACTCCGAAAAGCAGATGAAAATTTACTAGATGTTTTCCAGAGAAATTGCCTACGGATTGTTCTGGGTACCCGGCTGACTGACCGTATTTCAAACAGTAGGTTGTACGAAAAGTGTGGTTCAATCCCGCTTTCTGGGGCTATAATGAAAGAAAGGTTGAGATGGCTAGGCCACGTTCTACGGATGAAGGATGACAGATTACCAAAGATTGTCCTTTTTGGCCAACCGTCTGGGGCTACACGGAAAGCAGGTCGTCCTTGTCTGGGTTGGGAGGATGTCATAAATAAGGATTTAAAGGAAATGGGAACTTCCTGGGAGGGTGTAAAGAGGGAGGCTTTAAATAGATTAGGTTGGAGGAGGAGCTTGCGTAGCTGTGTTGGCCTCAGGCGGCTTGGTGCTGCAGTGAGTTATTAGTAGTAATAGTAGTAGATGACTTGCGCAGTTTACGGCTTCTTTGTAGATTTTTGCTGGGTTTTATACCACAATTTGTAGGCATCGAAGATTGTGATGGTGCTGTTTTTCAAACATAATATTTTTTCGGTACTTGTGTGCATGATGGTGCACATTGAGAAGTGAAGTTAGGTTAATCCTAATGAAATATACCAAAGCATAATGAAGATATAATACTTTAGAAACAAATATGGGTTATACATTTGCACAATAGGGAAGGGGGAGTAAAGTATAGCGGGTTTGCATGAAAGATGTGTTAGCTAACGTTATTCTGCATATTACGAATTAACAATTGTTTTCTAACATCACGCTGTTCAAATACTTTACCCCCACCCCGCCCCCCTAATCTGCAAATATATAGCCCACATTATTTAAGTCCAATGTATTCTGTCACTTGTCGCTTGTTCTCCACCGAGCGTAAGCTAATTGTCTCTTAATGCAGACAGATGAAATCGGTTTGCTCTCGAGTATGTACAATTATGTACACAAGTACCTTTTTTTCTTCTGCACTTTCATTTTTGACTCGTTCTGATTCTCGCTGTCCTTTAACAACACAGTTCTTGATTCTTCACAGTCATTTGTGACTCTCTTTGTACTCGCTATCGTGTCTGGTAGCCCTACAATTCTTTGTTCTTCACTTTCATCTTTGACAGGTTCTGATTCCTGCTGTTGCTTGTAATTCTCGCTGCTGATTATCTTTTAACTGCATATTTCTTTGTTCTCGCGGTCGTATATCTTCTAACCACACATTTATCTGTTTCCTTTTCATTTTGATTCGTTCTGATCCTCATTGTCGCATGTCTTGCAACCGCATATTTCCTTTTTCTTCACTTTTGGTGTTTAGTCGCTGTGATTCTCGTTACCACTTGTCTTTTAACTGCATGTTTCTTTGTTCTTCAGTTTCATTTTTGACTTGTTCTAATTGTCGGCTTCACTAATATTTTAACTACTTAACTCTTCGATCTTTATTTTCGTTTATCATTACTTCAGACATTTTTTTAGTGCCTTTTGCTTTAGTTGCTTGGATTGGTCTTGTCACTCTTGATGGTCAAGGTCGTTCATCATCACCCGTCATACATTTACATTTCTCAGGTTGATCTCTTGATCTTGTCTCGTTTCATGGTCCAGTTTGTTCATTTTGAGCTGATGGTTTTGTCTACTTTTATTTTTGTGCAAAATATATTTTGTGCAAACGTTAATTTACGTTTGTGTCCCCCTAGATGTTATGAAACTGCTGAAAATGCCTTTCGAAATTTACCTCACCGAATATGCGCAAATGAATTTACATATTTCTAAATTTTTATCCTGCGATTCCTTCTAAAGCGGTTATAAAATCTATTTCCTTGTGTTTTCACTTTCAGACAAAACGATTGCTAAACTATTTAGTTTATTCTCATTTATTGTTGATATTACGTCGTTTTTTTTTTAGTATTAGCCTGGAAAATGATCTCTCTCCAGAAGCAACGCTTACTGCAATTGCTAAGAACATTTCACAACTTCGAAAACCGATTGTTCATTTTGACGGCGGCGCGGGGCCCTTTCAAAATTGGAGCCTGATGGGGCCCAATCATCCCAATCACCCTTTTTCCAGCCCTGAGCATAGCCCCACCACCTAATAAATTCTACTTTCAGGGCTATCGTTACTGTTGTCATATTTTGCTTGGATAATTGAGCATGTCCAAGGGAGAAATGGCAATTATGTTTTTGTTCATTTTGCGAGATGTAGCTATTGTAGTGTTGTTATGTCTTTCAGTTTAGTTGTTCAGTTTCGGTTTATATTTTCATTTCAGTTTTCCAGTTTAATTTTACCAGTTTCGTTAGTTCTCCCAATATTCACACAATAGTAAGACCGAACTGCATATTTGATTTTTTGGGTTTTTTTGCATATTTTTTATAAATTTTTTTATTTCATTATTTAAACATCTTCTTTGATATTAATTATTTACTAGTCTTAGCCTTTTATCAGTAAATGTGAGTAAAACTAATTTTACGGTGTATAGCACAGCTTAGATACCAATATTGGTATCTAAGGTATCTATTGGTATCTAAGCTGGGGTGTATAGTAGAGTGTGAACACCAATTGATCTTGGTGGAAAAATTTTATTGAGTGTAGAGCCATTGAATCAGGTAAACTGTGTGCGATATCTTGGTTTTTATGTTGATTGTAATTAATCTTGAAAACGGCACAACGATATAGTTGCTACTTAAGTAGGTAGAAGACTTGGAGTTATTCGTCACTTGAAAAATTTTCTTCCAAATAAAATTTTACTTCTTTTATATCATGCTATAGTTAGTCCTTATATTTTATATGGTTGTGTTTTATGGGCTAGTAATTTCTACTCTAATTATAAAGGTACCCAAATTTTAACAAATAAAGTGGTTAGAATAATTGGAGAATATGTGAAAGTTTTTAATGATGCAGACACGTGCTATAGAAATTTAAGTGATGAACGCTGGACAGCTCAGGGATTATCAGGCTGCAATTTGTGTATACCAATGTCAGAATGATATATGCCCAGATATTTTTTCTAATTTTCATAAGAGTAATAGTTGCTTACACGATTAGTACTAGAAATGTAGATAACCTTGTGATTGAGCATAGGCAGAGTACTCGGGCAGGATTTACGATTCGCTATTTAGGACCAAGTGTTTGGAATGTGCTTCCGGCAAGTATTAAGACGGCTGAACATCTAAAGCAATTTAAAAAAAGTTTAAAGAATAGTGTCGTCTTAGTTAATTTATATATATATATATATATATATATATATATATATATATATATATATATATATATATATATATATATATATATATATATATATATGATATTGGTATTGGTATTGGTACCAATATTATTGATATTGGCTGTTGTCGTCGTTCGTCCTCAGAGCTTTGTTTCTTCTTGAACGGCTACTTGTCAAATGATAATTTTTGTTTTATTTTTTTTTTAATAAAGTTTAACTCAATCTAATGCATTAACATATCGAGTAGATAGTCCACAATCATTTCATCAAAGACCTCTGATTTCATCAAAGAGCCTCTGACCTGACAAAAATAGAAATAAGTGTCTTTATACCTAAAGAGGATGTATTACAGGTGCGTTCAAAGGCTAGTGGTCAAGTCAGTATCCAGCGGGGGAGGAGTTACTGGGTTTGAACCCCCCCCCCAAAAAAAGTTGTCCAACCGTTAAAAAAGTAAAAAAAAAAATGCATATAAAAGTTTTTGATGCGTTTTGTGAAGTTTTTTTGATCCCCCCAAATATATAGAAATATATAGAAACCCTGCTAAAATAAATATGCTACAATAATGTTTGTCCAGCCCATAGAAGAGGGAGAGGGGGGGGGGTAAATAACACAAAAACTGAATTTTTTTTTTTTTTTTGCAAAATCCTGGATACAGCCTTGCTAGGAATGTTCGTGTCCCTACCCTTCAGACGGCGATGCTTAGAGTAATTTCTACTTTTCGTATAGGTCGCCTGTTTTGTATTTCTGCTAAAGAACAAAAAAAGGAGAAAAAACATAAAGAAAAAAAAACTACCTTTTGTTTCCATTTCTGTCAAGAAACGAGCTTCGGTAAAATCCTTTCAAATCAGCAGGGAGGCTGCCAGTAAAAGCAAGCCTCAAAGTATACCGCTCCCCCATCTTTAAAGGTGAATCAAAAACAAAAGTGGCTGTTTCCTTAGCACTATCATATATTAACTTAGTTAATTCGGGTTCATCTTTATACCGTTCTTCTTCAATTTTTCTTGGTGTAGACCGCCCTTTAGGTATAAATCTATCCCTTTTCTTTACAAAAATAACGTCTCGTTTTGGAATGATTTTACTAAGACTTAGCGAGACACTACTTTCGTCAATTTCTAAATTCACGGAATGCAGTACAATTTGATCTGTTTTACTTTTTACAAGCAAGTCTAATTCCATTTCACCCTGGGTTGTGAAGTTTCCTTCTTCCAGTATTGGTAATAGTTGAAGACGATATCTTTCTGGTAGGACGTTCATTGGTAGTCTGACATCTTTCAGCTTGTCGGAGGATATGCGAGTAACTAGGACTTCTGAGATTGCAGCTGTTGCTAAACAGAGGAGCAAGAAGGCAGAGACTTGCATGATGAGGCTGCAACAGAACACGAATGTTAGAATAAGAATGTATTTTTCTTTCTAAAGATAATTTTATAGCCCTTAAGATACAATCATAATTTCTTAGACCACACTGCTTTTCCATTTAAGAAAAATTAAGCAAAGTGAAAACGGGTCTTAATTTCGACAAAGCTGTGAACAAAAATAAAATATAAAAACAAAACTACACTTCAACTGAAAAAATTAACTTGTTCTGAATATTTCGGCCCCACGTCCGGGAGCCTTTCTCAACGGAAAAAATATACAAACAACGAAAAAGAAAAAAAAATCTTGTTTTAAACATAACATAAACTAAAAACCCATGACAACTAAACACACGAAAAAAAAGCAAAAAATAGATAAGAACAACTCACATGATAAACAAAACTCCCAGCACTGATGGTAATAACTTAATACAAAACCAAAGTAAATGTTTATAATGAAACCATTGGTTCCTTCCTCTGCAACAATCGGTGTATAAATGGGAATCTACTAAAAGCGAAAATTATATTTACTTGAACAAAACAGAAGAATGTCACCAAACCCCACGTCCACCACCCCTAAAGAAGTCTTGCATGAAGATGCTTTGTCGAAAGTAAAACCCGTTTTCTCTTTGCTTAATTTTTGCTAAGATACAATCCGATTTTTTTTTCTTGCTTTTGAATCTCTTTTAAAAAATTATTTATAAAATATACTGACAAAAATTGACCATAATCTAAAATTATGCTACCCAGTGCCTATGATCAGGGCTTAACTTGCTATGAGGCAGGGGGGCAACTGCTCCCCCGATCCCAGTTTGTCCCACCTCCCTTTTCACTTGACTTGACAAAAGGGGCGTAATTGTTTTATGGGAAACGAAGGGGGGGACAATTGCTCACAGAGGTGCGGATTTTCCCAATTTAAGTGAAAATGACTGTGAAAAATGAAAACGAGCAATATAGTACCATAAAGACAAAGGTATACAAAAGAAAACTGATCTGTGTTTCTATGGATGTTTGATTTATGTAGACCTATTTAAGTTTTGACAAGATTTTTGAAGACGCTAAATTTCAGCTGAGGGGGGACAAACAGAGTAATTGCCCCCTCCTTCCCCGTAGAAAATTGCGTACATGCAAGTCAAGTGAAATTCAAATTATAATAACTCATTTTCACTTGACTTGGGAAAGTCAGCTCCATATTTATCCCCCACCCCCTCCACAACAGGATTTTGAAGAAATGACTTCCCTACCTATAATATGTTAGTTGACGTGTTTCCACAAAAAAAGAGTATCCTTTAGAATTGATCCAAAGCCAATTAAGCTTCATAATGAAGAAGAATGGGGGAGGGCACGAATATTTTTTCTTCATGAGTATTTTTGTGAACACAATTTTTCAAGAAGGGGTCCTTTAAACAATTCTTAGGTATTGCAAATATTTTTCCAGGGGGGATTGGAGGCTCAAAGAAATATGCAAGAAAATCAATATATTCTTCCATATAATATGAAGTATGGACATCCTCTCAAGAGAATGGAAATACGAGTATCTGGAAGTTCTGAATTTAAAGCTACTGTGAAAAGGAGGAGCCATAAGGCAGAGAGGCTTGCGCAATAAAAGCAATAGACATATTAGGTACCAATTTCGAAGTCAGATTATAGGAAAAAAAATCCTGCTCAACATAACTTCTTGCTTTTCTCGACAGATACCTTTTTTTTTTTTTTTTTTTATTCATATGGAAGAGAAATCGCATTTGATTTTTCACAGATGTTCTCCATGTTTAAAGTTACTGACATGAGAACGTAAATTATCTATTATTTAATCTTTCTCACATTTTTTGAATTTAAAACAAGTACCAATACTTGTTTAATGTAAAACATGTACATTAAAAAAAATACATCTACAATTCACAACCTTGGGTAGTAGGCCTATTTCAAGCTAATACACCCTAATGGATACATACCCTAAAGGATAAAGGAGGCTTGTCTAACAAAACCCATGGTGTTAGCACCAGGCACATACTCAGGAGCAAATAACCTTTCTCCCCTACATCCTAAGATCTTAATAATTCTCCTTAAAATACCCCTGTAGTGAGGTCAACTTTAACCCCTCTTGGCATTTTAAAACTCAGATGCCTATTACGTTCCTAAGCATATATTAAATTGATTTAACAAAAAAAAAAAAAAACACAATTTTCACAAACTGACAATAGTCATTACAGTACACAAAAACCTTTAGATGACAAAGACTTCATACCCAAAAGCCAAAGCCTCTTAAATGCACTTGTAAATTAATATTGGCGAAACTTGTAAACTATTTCGTTTTATCAGGTTTGTTAGGTCTAGGCTAGAGGTGGTTCTGGCCTCTCTCGCGCCCGGGGCAAAATCTTGATTAGCCACCCCCTCTGTTCTAAAAATTTTCAGGCCAAATTTTAACAAAATTTTCATTTATTAACAAATCTATTTTCAATTTATCAATTAATTAATAATTTATTTTCTGATTATAATTATGCTAATTTTAATTATTATCATTAATATTTAATTATTTTTATTTTTGAATTTATTTTATCAATTAATTGATAATTTATTTTTATTATTATTATCGTAATTTAATTATTATCGTTATTCAATTATTTTTAATTCTTAGATTATTTTTATTCTATTATCGTAATTAGTTAATAATCTTATAATTACTTTCATTTATTAACTGTGCCCCCTACTTTAGTATAAAAAAACAATATTTCAAAATTACAAAACAATTTTAACCGTTAGTTTATTTATGTTGCATCCTTAACAATTTATTTATCCAACTATTCTCATTACTTGACATGTGACGTGATGCTATAGACTGTTTTAAAACTCAAATGCTCACTAACGAACAGATATGACGACTTTAGCAATGAAAAACAATGGATGAATATATTTTTTAGGGTTATATCTGCCCCTATTAAGGGAGATGGGCTGGGATATAATTATCTGGGTAGCAACCGTTACATTTAGAAATTATGTTGACTCAAGTACGGTGCTACTCTTTCATCATTGTAGCATTTCCCCCTGAGGCCCCGTGTGAAAGTGTGCACCACCCCTTCACCTCTACAGAAATCTTGAATTCTCTGAAACGGATGAAAAACAGCCGAGCCCCAGGAGTCTGTGGTATCCCTGCAGAACTGCTGAAATATGGTGGGGCAGCGACCCTTCTCCGGCTCCAAGTACTGTTTTCCTTTAGTATTTCGTACAGAACGGATTCCAAAAGACTGGCGAGCGGAAGTAAAACAGTTCAAAATAGGGATGATACCTTTTTATTGACAGTGAATAGATATAAAATTATTTAACTGGATATTTCGAACATATATACAGTGTTCATCATCAGCAGTAAAACTAAAAGACATGAATAAAAATAAACAAAATTTATACCTAATAAACTAATTACATATGGTTTATTGCTCTTATTTTTTTCAATGCAACAGCCGAGGCAAATCTCTTTGACTTTTTCGGTTCCGGTTCATTAGAATTATCTGACATATTACGTGGACAGAGGTCATAGCTCTTAGGTGAGGTGATATTTACTTTATTTGACCTCAGTAAATTATCATAAATTGAGTTCAATCCAAATTCACCTGTATCTCTGTTTATGGAATTATTCTTGAATAGAATTTTTTTAATTTCGATTGTTTCCCTGAAAGTTTGCTTTAAACCTTGGTCCCTAGAAATCAAAGAAACATTTTCAAACAAAATAAAATGATTTGGAAAATTAAAGATATGCTCTGAGAGGGCCGAGGTGAAATCTTCGGGTTTGGTATTTTGCTTTAAAGACGATGAAATAGAATTATGATGTTGTAGCAATCTTGTTTTTAAATTCTGGTTAGTACGTCCCACATAAGAGCTTCCACAAGTACATGGGATTTTATAAACCCCACTTTGTTGCTCTACGGAAGTCCGATCCTTTCCAGAATTTAAAAAACTAGCCAAAGTATTACTACCTCTTAAAGCTACCTTTAAACCATTATTTTGTAAAATTCTTTTAAGTTTTTCACTCAAACCTGGAACATATGGTAGAGAACAAAAAATATCTTTCTTTTCTGTTGTTTCCAGAATATCGTCAGAACATTCTAGAAATTTTTTCCTTCTTTTCGAAAAAGTCTGGTCAATTAACCAACCCGGATAATGGTTACTTATTAAAATCTCTTTTAACAACAATAATTCCTCCTCAATGAATTTTGGAGAACAAATTCTAAAAATGTGGTCACTTAAAGATGTGATTAAACCAATTTTTACTTGGTGAGCATGACCGGAGAAAAACGACAAAAATCTATTATGGTTAGTAGGTTTTCTTTAAATCTTAAAATCCAGACTATTTTCATTTTTTAAAAGAAGAACATCCAGAAAAGGAAGTTAATTATCCTCTTCCAATTCTATTGTAAATTTTAAATCCCCTCCCCAAAAATTAAGATGTTCTAAAAAACTTTTTAATTCCTCCACCCCATAATTCCATACTGAAATTATGTCACCCATATATCTCCCCCAAAATTTATGTTTTAAAAAATATGAATCTAACGCTATTATTTCAATGTTTTCTACAAAACAATTTACTAATAAAGGACTTAAAGGGGCGCCCATGGGTAAACCATTTACTTGTTCGAAAAAAAACCCTCCTGAATTGAAGAAAATAAGAGAACATGTTGCACAACCTAACTAAATTCCTAATTACACCGACTTCCAAAATTGTTTCACCACCAATTAAGTCCAAATTTCTTAGTATCTTTCTCTCAAGAAGAATTTCTGCGGCTTTTACATCAATACTTGTATACATTGACACTATGTCATAACTTGAAATTATAGAATTTGAAGATATCTCAACTTCTTTTAGTTTTTTATAAGTTCTGACGAATTCTTAATGTAAGAAATGTGTGTAGACATGAGTGGTTTACACAATGACACTAGCCACTGACTCAGAGCACTTGTTGGTGACTTGTTACTCGCAACAATTGGTCGTAATGGCAGATTTGGCTTATGTATCTTTGGAAGTCGAAGTTATCTACGGCGAGCGGGCATCATTCTGCCTCTCTAAAAACGGAAAGGCAGTCGCAGAATCTGCTCCAACTATCGTGGCATCACACTCCTCTCTGTGCCCGGGAGCTCTTCGTTATGACCCTCCTGGACCGCTGTACCACTTTCCTCAGAAGCCAACGAAGAATCCTACAGGCTGGCTTCATGCCAGGAAGGTCCACCGTGGAGCAAATATTCACAAGGCGGCAGCTGATAGAAAAGACTCGAGAATTTCAACAAAAAGCATATGTTGCATTTGTGGATTTCAAGGCTGCTTTCGATTCTGTCGACCGGCAATCACTCTGGGTCATATTGAAAACAACGGGACTACCAGAGAAGTAATGCAACCTTTTCGAGCGGCTCCAAAAAGGGACTGAGAGCTGCGTGCAAGTCAATGGCAGACGCAGCTCATCTTTTGAAACCAATACTGGAGTCCGTCAAGATTGTGCTGCTGCCCCAGAACTATTTAATTGTGTCATCGACTACATTATGACTCGGACCATAAACCGCCTCCAGTTTGGGTTGCATTACGGTGATAGAGTACTTTCAGACGCTGTATGCCGATGACCTTGCTCTTGTCTCCGATTTACTGTCGAAGCTCACAGAAGCCCTACAAATCCTTGCTGATGAAGCCTTAAAGATAGGGCTTTCGATTAATTGGCAGAAGAGAAAAGTGATGTTTGTTGATCCCCGTAATTCGCCGCGTCCCCCGCCAGTCCTAATGGTCGGTGACAAACCAGCTGAGATTGTTGAGGAATTTACATACCTTGGCTCTATCCTCTCAAATGACGGATCAATCCTTAAAGATCTAATGCACCGAATTGCCAAAGCCTCAGCAGTAGTGGGAAGACTAAGTGCCCTTTGGAGGAAACCTTCTATCAGCCGTAGGACCAAGATGCGCATATACAATGCTTCGGTGGGATCCGTGCTTCTTTACGGAGCTGAAACTTGGCCAGCCACTCGGTCTGTGCTTAGCACCGTAAATATAGCTCAAACAAAACACCTCCACCGCATTGAAGGACTAAGCTGGCACGATTTTGTTAGCAACGAGAACCTCCTGGCATTAACTGGTCAAACGCCCTTCTCAGTCCAACTCACCCAACAAACACTACGCTGGTACGGACATTTCCTTCGCATGCCCACCGACACTCCCGCACGAACGATTTTTGACTTTGATCCCGTGCTACACGGCGGGAAACGCCCAAGAAGTCGTCCTCCAACCAGATGGAAGGACACGACAGGTGCCTTCTTAGCCATGGCAAATATTCGGGAGGATGTCCACATCCTTGCAAGAGACCGATCCAAATGGAGGCACCATGTAGCATCACTCTCGACGCCGGAAGCATTTCGGCAGGAGCATTAAGTCAAGTTAAGTCAAGTAAGTCTACTTTTGGCACAGAGATGCTACTGATAATAATTGAAATGTCTTATGGTTGTATTTCATGACGCAAAAGTAAGGGTTATACGTCTGTCATAGAATAATCACCCGCCGAAAAATTGAATTAAAAATTTTAAAAATTAAAAAAGAAAATTTAATGTAAAAATATATAATCAAAACGAGCTTTCATGTTTAGATGGATCTACTTTATTTTGCACCTCTTGAGTCAGCGCCCTTCCAGAGGTGCAACCAATAAAGTTTGACGAGTTTTCTCCTTTTTAACGATCCCAAATGTAAACATTTATGTTTGTTCCTTAAACATAAATGACTTAGCAAATAAAAGAGTTTCACTTTCAACACGACAAACCCTAGACTGAAATATTTTAGTGGTTATTAATAGTGCTGACCTTGGATAGCATACAATCCTTTCTTAAAGATGCAATTCTGATTGCGAAAAAAAAAAATCAGATTTGTAAAAAGCCATCTTTATATGAAGGGCATAAAATTATAGAATAACTTGGAAAATAAAATAAAAAAATGGAAAATTTTAGAGATTTTAAAGGAAAATTGATAGATTATTTAAGTAAGCATGCATTTTAGTTTTGTTTGTTTTGAAGGATATTTGATTCGATTTAAATTAAGAGTGTTTGTGTATTATCCCGAACACACTCAAGAAGTCAAATTAGGCTAATCATAATGAAATATACCAAAATATGATGAAAATATAATACTTTAGCAACAGAAATATGGAAACTACGACAAAGCATTATGGAAAGCATGCTGCCCAGAACGGATCATATTAATACCTTACCTAAACACCTCTATACAAAAAATATTTAATTAAAATATACCTACACGAAGTTTTTCTCAGTCAGACTAAGGTAATTATAATCAATTGCAGATAGACAAACCAGTTTTCCTCAGACCAAACAAATGTCACTTCTTGAGTGTGTTCGGAATAATACTCAAGTACCAAATTAAGTTGTAATTATTTGTTGGTTATAATTAGTATGTTGTTGCAGCTCCGGCGTATTATTATAATTATTTTATTTATTTTATAATAAATTATTATAATTATTTTAATTATTTTATTTATCCATTTATTTATTGGTATTTTCTCTCTCTTATTATAGTGAATTTAGTTGATATTATATGAATGCGTCTTTTTTTTTTACCTAATTCACCCCACGTCAACCGTTTGGTTGTCGGTGTATCTTTCGGTGTCGATTGTTGTTGTTAGATAAATATATGGTATCATATTTTAGTTTTGATTTCAATTTCTATGTCATATTTTGCCACAGTCATGGAAGATGCTCCAGGTCTTCGCGTACAATATAAACAAAAATTGGTAGTTGATATTAAAGGGCAAAATTTGATATTAAACGGCGGCAAAGCATTGAGTTTGTTTCATATAATAATTCATTTGAGCTACATTTACATATTTAGTCCCTCCGCCGCAGTAAAAAACAAGAGCCAAGAACTCATATGGCACTTGTGACGAGGCAAGAAGAGCCAAGAGCCAAGAGCTCATATGGTATGAGCTCTAACAAAAGTCTAAGAATCAATAGATTGATTTAAAAGGAAAATCAGAGGTTTAATGCCGGTCAGGATTTAAAATAAGAGCTCTGAGTCCCGAGGTCCTTCTAAATATCAAAATTCTTTAAGATCCGATCACCCATTCGTAAGTTATAAATAACTAAATTTTTCTCTCCCTTTAGCCCCCCAGATGGTCGAATCTGGGAAAACGATTTTATCAAGTCAATTTGTGCTGCTCCCTGACACGCCTACCAATTTTCATCATCCTAGCACCTCCAGAAGCAACAAAATCGCCAAATCACTGAACCCCTGCCCCAAACTCCCCCAAAGAAAGCGAATACAGTACGGTTACGTCAACCAAGTATCAAGGACCTTTGCTTATTCTATCCACCAAGCTTCATCCCGATTTCTCCACTCCAAGCGTTTTCCAAGATTTCCGCCTTCAATTCCCCGAATGTCAACAGATATGGTCGGGATTTGAAATAAGAGCTCTGAGACATGAATTCCTTCTAAATATCAAATTCATTAAGATCCGGTCACCCGTTCTTAAGTTAAAAATACCACAATTTTTCTATTTTTTCCAAATTAACACGTCCCAGCTCCTCCAAAGAGAACGGATCCGTTCCAATTATGTCAATCACGTATCTAGAACTTGTGCTTATTTTTCCCATCGAGTTTAATCCCGATCTCTTCACTCTAGGCATTTTCCAAGATTTCTGTTTCCCTCCTCCAACCCCCCTATATCCCCGGATTCAATTCGAGTCAAAAATAGAGCATCTGAGACATAAGATCCTTCTATATATAAATCAAGTCTCATTAAGATCCTATCACCTATTCGTAAGATAAAAATACCCCAATTTTCACGTTTTCCAAGAATTCTGGTTTCCCCCTCCAACTCCCCCCAATGTCACAGGATCTGGTTCGAATTTAAAATTAGAGCTTTAAAGCACAAGTTCCTTCTAAATATCAAATTTCATAAAGATCTGGTCACCCGTTCGTAAGTTACAAATGCCTCATTTTTCCGAATTACCCCCCGCCCAGCTCCACCAAAGAGAGCAGATCCGGTCCGGTTATGTCAGTCACGTCTCTTAGACAGGTTTTTATTCTTCCCATCCAGTTTCATCCTGATCTCTCCGCTTTAAGTATTTTCTAAGATTTCCGGTCCCCGAACTGCCCCCCCCCCCAATGACGCTGGATCCGGTTGAGATTTAAAATAAGAGACCTGAGTTACGAGGTCCTTCTAAATATGAAGTTTCATGAAGACCCGATCACTCCTTCGTAAGTTAAAAATGCGTCATTTTTTTTAATTTTTTTAGAAGTAGCCCTCCCCGCCCCAATAGAGAGGATAGTTCCAATTATATCAATCACGTATCTAAGACTTCTGCTTATTCTTCCACCAAGTTTCATCCCGATCCCTCCAATCTAAGCGTTATCCATGATTTTAGGTCCCCCCCAAACTCCCCCCAATGTCACCAGATCCGGTCGGGATTTAAAATAAGAGTTTTCAGACACGATATCCTTCTAAATATCAAATTTCATTGAGATCCGATTACCCGTTCGTAAGTTAAAAATACCTCATTTTTTCTAATTTTCAGAATTAACCCCCCCCCCCAACTACCCCAACTACCCCAAAGAGAGCGGATCCGTTCCGGATATGTCAATCATGTATCTAGGACTTGTGCTTATTTTTCCCACCAAGTTTCATCCCGATCCCTCCACTCTAAGTGTTTTCCAAGATTTTAGGTTTGCCCCTCCGAACTCCACCCAAAATTTCTGAGGGTAAATTCTCCTCTGGAAATTTAACACTGGGGGATTAGGGAGAATTACTATGCGAAATTCTTTTTAATTGTCTTACATTCTCTTTGCCAAATTTACATGTAGAGATGTTGCGAGAGAGTTATCCGGGGGTTATTTCCCGCGTGTTTTGATTTCTGGGAAAGAATTTCCACGGAAGGAGTATTTCTGGAGTGATAGAGAAACGGATTAGAGACTAAAGTCTTATATTAATGAAGTAATGCTTAGGAGAATTTTTCAGGCTGAATCGTTCGCAAGTAATTTTACGGGGAGGGGGATATTCAGCGAGGATTGAACTGTATGGCGGGATTTGAGGGGGGAGGTGCACTTTACGAAGGGTGAATTTACACGGAGGAGTTTTCCGTTAGGGGTGGGGCACATGATTAATGGAGGGTGAAACAGATTTACCGGCATTATTTGAAAAACGATCAGAAATTAAATAACAAAAACAAGTTTTTTTAAACTAAAAGTAAGGAGCAACATTAAAACTCAGAACAAATATAAATTATTCCATACATGAAAGATTGCCCCCTCCTCAATACTTTGCTCTTTACGCTAAAGTTTGACTATTCGTCCTGTTTTTTTAAGGACAGCTAATGAAACACGGGGTCTGTTTAATGAGAATAGGAAGCATCTTTAAAAGTGCTAAAAGCTTTAGCGGAAAGAGCAAGGTAGTTTAGGAGAGGGCAACCTTTCATATACGGAATAAATCTGCCAAAACTACTATGCAAATTCCGTTTATATTTTTCATGTACGGTGAGCCAAATTCGAAATTGCACTTGCTGAAAAACGTTCAGAAATAAAACAAAAAGCACAAGTTTTCACTAGCGGAGAGTAAGGAGTGAAATCAGAATTTAAAACGAACAGAAATTATTCCGTATATTAAAGGGATTGTCCCCTCCTCAACGCCTCCCTCTTTACGCTAAAGCTTGTCTCTTCGTCACAACTCTACTTTTTAAAATTGTATAAACTTTAGCGCAAAGAACGAGGCGTTGAGGAGGGGACCACCCCTTTCATATACAAAATAATTTCTGTCCGTTTTAATTTTAATATCGCTCCTTACTTTAAGTCTAAAAAAATACTTTTTATATAATCCCGTTAAAGGCCTATTCACAATGCAATTTCACTAATATCAATATTTGATTAATAGTAATTTTGAGAACTTAATGTCAGGAGCTTAGTTTGCTACGGGGCATGGCGGCAATTTCCCCCAGGCTCCGGTTCCCCCTCCCAATCTGAAATTTAGTTTCTTCAAAAATCTTATCAAAACTAAAATAAGGCATCAACAATTCAAGCATCCACAGAAACAGATCAGTTTTCTTTAGCATAACTTTGCCTTTGTGGTATTATATGGGTCATAATTCATTTTTCAATGTCATTTTGTACTTGTCTTGGGAAAATTGGCTCCAATGCCCCCCCCCAGGATTTTAACGAAATTATACCACCGCTTGCTACTGCGTAGCCCATTCATGATGAAGGTTTACTTGGTAACCATAGCAAGCAATAGTTAACATTCAACCAATTAGATCACTTCACTTATCAATTTTAGGTGCACACACAAAAACATGAAAGGTTAACTGAGAATTTATATGAAAAATTCCCCTACCCTCTAGATTTTAAAAGATCCATTTTAGAATTTCCCCGAAAAAAGGCTTTTGTTGGTATTTCTTTAAAAAACACAACGAAACCTTGTTATCTCAGAAAGGGTTAGGTTAGGAAAATGAAACTTTCAGGGATGAATCTATAAACTAAAGAATGTCCCGGGAAGGTATTTTGAAGCAACTACCTCCACTCCTTCTCCCTCTAGAGGGCCCTGACCTTTGATGACCTTTAAAAATATGTGTGTTATAAAAGTGAAACCTTGCAAAATAGATCTTCTGCTTAATTGAAGTACAACAAAATTGTTTTCAGCTTCATAACTTTGCTCAATTCCATTTTATAAGGTTTAAAGATATGCAAATACATTTCTTAAATTTTGAAAAAAAAAACATTGATATGACTCAAAATTCCACTCAAATAACAGGAATTGCATTTTCAGAACTAAAGGCAGGGAAAAAGCAACTAGTAACTGAAAATTTAGGTAAAATGTTGTTTTGTCAAAATTTCAATAGGTTATGTTGGCAAATTGTTATGTAAGCAAATTTCAGGGCCCTCTAGAGGGAGAAGGAGTGGAGGTGGGTACTCTAAAATACCTTCCCGGGAGATACTTTAGTCTGTAGACCCATCCCTGAAAGTTTAATTTTCCTAACCTAAACCCTTTCTGAGATAGCAAGAAGTCAATTAATTAGAATTTTACCGAATAAAGTTTTAGCCTAATTACGGTAAAATTCTGGTTTATCTACTTTTTGCTATCTCGGAAAGGGCTCAGATTGGGAAAACAATACTTTCAGGGAAGGATCTATAGGCGAAATTTTGTCCTAGGAAGGTATTGTGAAGTACCTAGGCTACCTTCACTCCTCCCTCCAGAAGGCATTGACCTTAGATGACCTTTAAAAAAATTTATGTTATGAAAGTGAGACCTTTTTAAACAGGTCTTCTGCTTAAATGAAATACAAGAAAATTGTTTTCAGCTTCACAACTTCACTCAATCCCGATTTATGAGGCTTCACAGATCTGCAAATAGCCTACATTTCCTAATCTTAGAAAAAAACCATAAATATGGCTTGACATTCTACTCAAATAACAGGAATTACATTTTTAGAACTAAATCAAGAGGAAAAGAAAATGATACGTGAAAATTAAGGTCATATTTTTTTTTTGTTATCCAGTGATTTTCTAGAATTTTATCAAATTTTCCATCTATAATTTAAAATAAAATACATATATTACCCCCATGTAATTTTCAACAATTGACCCCCACTGCTTTCCCTATTCGCAGACACAAGTTTTTGGCCCTTAATTTGTTTTCCTGAATATTTCTGATCCGTTAAGTTTCTAGACATATACAAGACGTAATTGACCAACCTTTGCCAAAAAATGTGCAATTCCTAATTCATGCAACTTCTATGGCTTCTAATTTACAACTGGTATGGAACAGGAGGAATTTCTGTTACTAGATTTCTGGCGCAAGCTAATGAGCTCCAGAAGCTCTTTTCAATGTCATTTTCTCATTTAAGGGGCTCCTGACTTTTATACCCGGGTTTGTTGACCTTTCTGTGCCGCAGTTAATTTCTCCTAAACAAATACCTTGCCATATAAACAAAAATAGGAGATAATTTATAATAGAACTTAACCAGTTAAAAAGAGAAAAATGTGGCCATGTCTGCCAACAGGATTTCGGGACCCAAATTCAAATAAACAAAAACATATGAAAAACATATTTAGAAAAATGATAATGAACAGCACGGTTAAAATAGGTTAAAATACGTTAAAACAGATTAAAAATACGTTAAAATACAATACACAAAATTCGTTAAATACGTAAAATACGTTAAAATGGGTTAAATTAAATTAAAATAGGTTAAAGTAAACTAATAGGTTAAAATACGGGGCTACCACCCCCTTAACCCTGGGCTCCTTAGGTAAAGTTTAACTTTTCCATAAGATAGTTTTGAAAATGATAATCGCCTCTGAGAGGAATTCACCTACTTAAAATAATTTCTTAGAATTAGGGTGGGGGAATTCAGGTAAATTTTCAGCAGCTCATATAATTGACTTATCCATAAAGTGAAAATACCAATCGATGCCTTTTTCTATGTTCTTTACGAATATAATAATTGCTTCTATCGCAAATTCAAAGTTAAGCACTTTGTGACATAGCCTAACCTAACTAACCAAACTTAACTATGAGTAATTTTGGCGCTGAGAAAACATTGTGTTATTTTATCGAAAACGACCGAGAAAACGGCGCTGAGAAAACGTAGTAGTATTTTGTCGAAAACGACCGATAACTCATACTTTAATTGAAAATCCGCATTTTTAAGAGTTCAAAAAGTGCTTAAACTTGAATTTGCGATAGAAGCGATTATTATATTTGTAAAGAAATTAAGAAAAGGCATCGAGTAGTATATTCACTTTATTGGTAAGTCAATTATATGAATTGCCAAAAATTCACCGGAGTCCCCCCATTGGAAATTCCAAAAATAATTTGTCGGTTCATGTTTTTTTTTTTTTTTTTTTAGTTTTACTAGGGTCCTTTAGATATATGTTACTTGTTTGTCCGCTCAAAAAAATCAAAATTACTGCCTGGGTTTGGCAAACACATAGACAAAGAAGGGAATAATATTTAGCTTTTATGCGCATTCACTGCCCGTGTCAAGAAACGCATTTGTTTTAGTTACATAAGAACATCACAGGAAATTTAAGTTACTATCTAAACGAATCCTATCTCGATATTTTAGGATCCCTGGTTCAATAGCATTATCATCCCAGGCGAAAAAAATAAAAGAATAAAAACGATGAATTATGACCATCCTTCTCTTGAAAATGTAATGTTCCAGATTTCTTGCTAAATGGCTTGAAATTTCCTTTGTAGTTGCTCCATGGTATGTAAAATCTGGTAATTCAATTTTTGGCAAGATCTATCCCTTTCATGGGGTTCTTTCCTCCTGTTGCTGATGCTACATGAAATTTTCTTATGCTAAAGAACTTTTCATCGGTAACCTTAAACTCAATAAATCTTACATATTTGGAATCAGCACATGAAGCATATCTTTTGTTGTATGTGATGTTATCAAACTTAATTTTTCAGAATACATTGAAAAATAATAAATACCATAAAAAGAATATTCTTTTAATGTAAAGTACAAGGATCGAGCATCGTTCGGTCAGTGGAACTCGGCACGCGGCAGGCTTGTATGTATGTGATTCTTGAATTGTGCATTAGAATAATTTAGTGATGTTCTTTGGTTTTAAGCCATGAGGTGGCAAATCAGCAATTTCAACTGAATTAAGAAATTCTGACGTGAATTCAGTATCTTCTTTCTGTTAATCTTTCATAGAATCATACATTTTATAAATTTCTTATTTTGTCGGGGTTCTTTGCGATTCTCGTTATTACTTCTCTAGTAACCGTGGGTTTTGTTGAAAGTCATTTTTACTTAGGATTAGATATGATCTTCGCTGTCGCTTGTCTTCTAATCACAGATTTCGTTGTGATACAGAGACCGTATCAGGTTCAGCACATCATCTACATAACTAATCTAAGACAAATTTATTCCACACAGAATATAAGTCATAAGTGACTTTGATTATAGCCTTAGCATAGTGTTATTAAATACTGTCGGTGACGAAATAGTACCTTGTCTTACCCCTTTCTTTACTACGAGAAGGGGATTTTCATGCGGAGATACAGCAGAATCAAGAGACTAGTACACTCCTTTAGAGGAAGCCTAAGTTCTAGTTTCAGATTTTCATACATGTCAGCCAGCGGGGTGAGGATAGCGACATCAACACTGGCCAAACCCACATCAAATATCATCTTATCGCGGAGAAGTGAATCAAAAGCACGTCTGACATCATAGGCAGCGAAAGCAATACTTTCACAGTGTTTTTCGACATCAACTAAAGCAGATACCAAAGCAAAAAGGGCATGACTACAGCCAAAGTGAGACTAAAAATCGAACTGGTGGGCCTGAACTATATATTTAGTTCTCAACTCATCAGTTTCTAAAAAAAATTACAAAATATGTTGCAACTGTTTTTGGGCAAAAAGACGAACACCAAGAAAGGGGTTTATTCCTCTTAGGGATAAGAGTCAGACATCCAATTGAAAAAGAATCAGGGACAAATCCCAGCTTAAATATCATTTGGTAAAGGAAGACGAAGTGTTTCATAAATAGTTCAACACACAACGAAAAATGTTGTGCAGAAATCCCATCAAATCCACTTGTTTTTTTTTTTCAGTTTAGCGATGGCAGAAATAATCAGGCTCTTTGTAATGATCAATCTCGGACTAGAAGCAATTTCAAAAAAACTCGGAGTTTCACTTTATAACTATTTTGTTTTATCTGGAGCAGAAAATTCTTTTTTATAATGCTCAGCCCATGTGGAAATGACGATATTTGACTTGGCATATCTTTTACAGGACTGTACCACAACTTATTTGGCCCAGAGGCGCCATTTGGACTAAATCTTGGGATGGGCATGGACTCCATCTTGCCCCCCCCCCCCGAATCACTTTGTGTCGCGTAATCATCTAGGAAATGGGCATTTGACAGAACTCGATAATTTTATTATGTATCTAACCTACTTTCAAAGTTTACAATGATTAATAGCAAATAGCGTAATTACCCCAAGGGTCGTCAAGTAATTACGCTCTTTGGTTAATAGGCGTGCAGTAATTTCAAATCAATTGGACAGAATGGATTCTGTTGGACATAATGGATTATTATGGCCGGTAAAGGGCCCTTTGTTGTGAAAGCTTGAGCCCCCCTGGAAAATCTGGGGTGGGCATTTGCCCACCCCTGACCCCCCCCCCCAAATGGCACCTCTGATTTGGCCGAGACCGAACTGCTTCCGGGCAAGACGAAATAATTGAACTCCGATGCGGAGAAAGTTGCTTTTGAAACAGGCAATTAGGATAAATATACAGTTTTCGAAGCCACACATCGCGTGATTTACCCGCTTCAATCCAAACTGAAAGCCAAAATTTAGCAGAAAAACAAACATTTCGCAAATTATAATTAGTTGACCAGACGGGCTCTTCAGTTCCAACTTTTACTCGCCTAATAGGTACTGCCGCTTTTTCTGCAAGAGCTGAGGCATGAGCAAGTTCACAACAATAAATGTTCAGCCTAACTCGAGAATCACGCATATTCTTTCTTGAGCTCCGCATCTAAAACGGTATACACATTTTCACGAGAACATCATTGCACGCAATTTGGAGAACATCTGAAGAAGCCCGAAGAGAGGTTCAGGCTAACTAAATACTCGCCTAACTCGCCTATAGGTACTGCCGATTTTTCTGCAAGACCAAGGCCATGAGCAAGTTCACAACAATAAATGTTCAACCTAACTTAAGAATCACACATATTCTTCCTAATAATAAATGTGTACCAACAAATCAAACGGTATACAAATTTTCACGAAGACATTATTGCACGCATTCTGGAAAAGATCTGGAGACGTTAGCATAAAAATACAAATCGCTTTTTAGGAAGCCGGTTAGAAGAAGGGCCACAATCACCGATCGGAGCACTAAAAGACAAAAGAAAGTGATCTGACCTGAAATCGGAATCACTAACAACAAATTCCGCGATAGTTACGGATGACGTATGACAAACATGGTATAAGTTAGATGTACTACCCGAATTCTAAACGTAAGTAAAACTCTCATTCTTCGGTGCAACTACATAATCATCATTGGACAGACCGAAAATAATACTTGTGCGATCATAATCACCAGAAGAATTAAGTGGGTGGCTTAGATCATAATTGAAGTCAGCAGTCGCGATGCAACATAAACCCTGCTCTTTTATTTTTAGCAAACATTTAATTATGTTGCTCCTTACTTTCAGTTGAAAAACTTTTTTGTTTGTTCTATATCTCTAAGAGATTTTAAAAGCCTCATAAAGAGGCTAATATATCAATTAGTTGATAAAAGACGGGCTGTTGTGAGGGGGCAAGGTCCTCAAGGCAAAACATTAGGAGTGTCTCAGCCTGCTTCAAGAAACGTAGAGCTCTGCTCCGAAGTGGTCCAAACTGTCTGAAAAACGCAGTTTTATTGCAACTGGGGAAGAGGCAGATCTAGAGCAAAATCTTGGGGGAGGCCCAATGTAACAAAGATGCCAATAAGGGACGTACTTGACAAATTTATTCTAAAAAAAGAGTGAAAAAAGAAAAAAAGGATAAGAGGGCGCCAAAAACATTCTTACGAGGGGGAAGGCGTCCCCCTCCCACCACCCTGGATCTGCCAGTGTACTGGGGTAGAGTACTCCTCTTCCTGTGCTGAATCAAACCTCTATAACTATAGGTATAGGAGTATAACATCTCGAGTCGAAAGGGACACAACCAGGTCAAGTGTTGCAACTGAATAAGAACAGTCCTAAGCTTGATGCCCTTTTAAATAAGGTAAAAAGTTTCCAAATAAAAGTGAAGAGAGGCATTAAGGCATAAAATAAAAAAATATCCTGTATATGAGAGGGACTGCTCCCCTCTGCTCACTCAGTCCCTCTGCCCCCCCTACAACTTCAATCTCCCGCTCTTTATGCTAAAGTTTATTAGGCTTTACTAAAATATTTTTGAGAGCAAAAAAATATAATTAGTGGATAGTAGAAAGTGTGTTGTTTATGGATTTCCCCCCACAACATTTGAACTGAAAATTCTAATATTGATTGATGAACTGAATATTAAGACCTTCACTTCTTGATATTGTCCAAAGTAATTTTACCCAATTAAAACTTTTCTTGTGTCAGGGCACCGATTCTCAAAGGATTTTGAAAACAAGTCAAACTGTAGCATAGACAACAATGGGAAGGAGGGAATGTACATAATTTTTGTTTGTTTTAAGTTTAAATATCCATCATGTGCTTAAATTTAAAATTTTATTTAATCATGGATAATTTCCAGATAAATAAAGTCAACTTCGAGATGTAGAATTATGCGCATGTATATTATACTAGTTTTATACTAATTGATTATGTCAAGGAGTAATATCTAGCTTTAATGTTGATCCATGGTTCATGGTCCAATTACCCACTCGTAAGTTAAAAATACCTCATTTTTTCTAATTTTTCCTCTCCCTTCATCCCCCAGATGGTCGAATCAGGGAAGACAACTTTATCAAGTCAATTTGTGCATGTCCCTGACACGCCTACCAATTGACGTCGTCCTAGCACTTCCAGAAGCACCCAGCTCATCAAAGCACTGGATCCCCCCCTAACACCCCCAAAGAGAGCAGATCCAGTCCAGTTACGTCAATCACGTATCTACGACATTTGCTTATTCTTCTCACCAATTTTCATACCGATCTCTCCACTCTAATCGTTTTCCAAGATTTCCAGTTTGCCCCTCTGACTCCCCCAATGTCGTTAGATCCGGTCGGGATTTAAAATAAGACTTCTGAGAGTTGAGTTCCTTCTAACATAAAATTTCATTAAGATCCGGTCACCCGTTCTTAAGTCAAAAATACCTCAATTTTCCTTATTTTTCCGAATTAAGCCCCCCCCCAAAAAAAAAACTCCCCCAAAGAGAGCAGATTCAGTCCTATAATTTCAATCACGTATCTAGGATTTGTGCTTATTCTTCCCACCAAGTTTCATCCCGATCTCCCCCCTCTACGCGTTTTCCAAGATTTCCCCCAAATCCACCAATATCACCGGATACGGCTGAGATTCAATTAAGAGCTCTGGGACACGAGGTTATTCTAAATATCAAATTTCATTAAGATAGCATCGCCCATTCGTAAGTTAAAAATACCTCTAATTTTTTTTAATTTTCCTCTCCCTCTAGCCCCCCAGATGGTCGAATCGGGGAAAAGACTGTTATCAAGTCAATTTTTGCAGGTCCCTGACACGCCTACCAATTTTCATCGTCCTAGGACGTCCAGAAGCACTGAACTCGCCAAAGAATTGGAAATCCCCCCCCCCCCAACTCCCCCAAAGAGATCGGATCTGGTCCAATTAAGTCAATCATGTATCTAGAACTTGTGCTTATTCTTCCCATCAAGTTTCATCCCGATCTCTCCACTCTAAGCGTTTTCTACGATTTCCGGTTTCCAATATTTCTGTTTCCCTCCTCAAACCCCCTATGTCCCCGGATCCGATTCAAATTGAAAATTTAGCATCTGAGGCGCAAAATTTTTCTATATATCAAGTTTCATTAAGATCTGATCACCCATTCGTAAGATAAAGATACCTCAATTTTCATGTTTTCCAAGATTTCTGGTTTCCCCCCACAACTCTCCCCAATGTCAATGGATCTGGTTGGGATTTAAAATAAAAGCTCAAAAGCACAAGATCCTTCTAAAAATGAAATTTCATTAAGATCTGATCACCGAATCGTAAGTTGAAAATACCTCATTTTTCAAAATTTTCTAAATTACTCCCCCCCCCCAACTCCCCCAAAGAGAGCAGATCTGGTCCGGTTATGCCAGTCACATATCTTGGGCTTGTGCTTATTCTTCCCACCAAGTTCCATCCTGATCATTCCGCTTTAAGCGTTTTCCAAGATTCCCCCCAACTCCCGGATTCGGTCGAGATTTAAAATAAGACATGTGAGTTACGAGGTCCTTCTAAATCTGAAATTTCATGAAGATCCTATCACTCCTTGGTAAGCTAAAAACACCTCATTTTTTAATTTTTCAGAGTTAACCCCCCCACTCCCCCAAAGAGAGAAGATCCGTTCTGGTTATGTCAATCACGTATCTAGGACTTGTCTTTATTCTTCTCACCAAGTTTCATCCTGATCATTTTCTTTTAAGCGTTTTCCAAGATTTCCCCCCCCCAACTCCCCCCAATGACACCAGATTCGGTCGAGATTTAAAATGAGAAATGTGAGTTACGAGGTCCTTCTAAATCTGAAATTTCATTAAGATCCGATCACTCCTTGGTAAGTTAAAGAGATACCTCATTTTTTCTAATGTTTCAGAATTAACCCCCCCCCCCTCCACTCCGCCAAAGAAAGAAGATCCGCTCTAGTTACGTCAATCACGTATCTGGGACTGGTGTTTATTTTTCTCACCAAGTTTCATTCCGATCCCCTCCACTCTAAGCGTTTTCCAAGATTTTAGATTCCCCCCCCCAACTCCCACAATGTGCCCAGATCCGGTCGGGATTTAAAACAAGAGCTCTGAGACACAATATCAATCTAAATATTAAATTTCATTAAAATCTGATCACCCGTTCGTAAGTTAAAAATACTTCATTTTTCTAATTTTTCCGAATTAATCGGATTTGGAATCGGGGAAACGACTATTTTTAATTTAAACTGGTCCGGGCCCTGATACCCCTGCCTAAGCTTATCTGGAAGTGCCTAAACTAGCAAAACAGAGACAGAAAGACAGACCAACATAATCGGCAGAATTTGCGATCGCTATATGTCACTTGGTTGATACCAAGTGCCATAAACATGCATCGGTTGTCTGAACCTGTAGTTAGGCAAAATGAAAATCATCTCGATCAACGAATTTAGCGTAAAATGAGAGAAAAAGAGAGGGTGTGCCTGTGTGTGTGAGAGAGAGGCTGTGCGTGTGTGGGAGAGAAAGGGTGTGCGTGTGTGGGAGAGAGAGAAAAACGGGGTGTGTGTGTGTGGGAGAGAGAGGGAGTGTGCGAGTGCGAGAGAGAGACAGGGCGTGTGTGTGTGAGAGAGAGAGGGGGGGGGCTGCCCACAGTACATAATAAACAATGGGAATTTGCTTCATAAATCTACTTTAAGTGGTACTAGAATCTACGGTCCCCTGCCAGCTAGACAGGTAGTTCTAATCGTTCAGCTAAGATGACCCGTCGACAGATACAACTTTGCAGTTAATTAACTGAAATACATTTAATGTACAGAATTAACCCCTTCGCCGTTAAATTTCTTATTTAAAATTTTTGATCTATAATTGAATTACTGTTGCTGGTATTTAATTTTTATCGGTAACTGAGAATCTTGGACCAACTTCCGAAGAAATCTGAAATGTTCAATTGATCTATTGATCGAAAGCCTGTAAATTGAATTGAATATTGCACCTTCAACATTTAATTGAAGCTGCTGTAAATCTGTCTCTTTTGGGAAAAGCTGGTCAAGTAATATCCAAAGTCCAAACGGCTAACCAATAATGTTGCACCCTAATAAGCCGGTGTCCGATCCCTCCCTCCATCACGGTGCACATTAATTGGTCGTTGATTCGATACATTTGGAAAGCTTTGCTTGAAAAGGGTAGCCTATATGGAGACATGGCTTAACTTTTTTATAGTCTCCTCTCTGAAGCGGTTCAGTGTAGTCTCAATTTAAATATCGAAGTAAGTTAGACTTAATTTCAAAACTAAGGTTATTCAGTCAAGTTTTGTGAAGCAGGCACTCAAGCAGTAGCTCCGTCAGGGCCAGTGTTGGGAAATACTTAAGTAAAAGTACTTAAGTAATTACTTAAGTAAAAAATCTGAGTACTTGTACTCTACTTAAGTAAAAAATTTCTACAGTACTTAATACTTATACTTAAGTAAAAAATTGAAGTACTTAAGGGTACTTATGTACTCAAGTACTTTCTTCATAACACAGAAAAATTATACCAGCATGACGCAGGGCAATGCGATGAACTGAACTGCCTATATGTCAGTGGATGAATGGATTTTTGTCTTTGAGAACAGTGGCTCCTGGCCTGGTGCAAAATTTCAAAAAAGGATGCTATTATGGCGGAACTACCATATATTTATTGAATGGAAAGTTTTTTGTGATAAATGGGAAAATTCAGAAGGAGGGTGCAGTATCTGCCACATGCGGAAACTGTCCAAACAATATTCTGAAGGGTCATATGGATGCAACAATGCATTTCCACAAGCATCTCAAGGTGAGTTTACCCATTCTTCCATTTACCAGAAGGTTGCTGAGCTGAACAAGACCAGTAAGAACAAAAGGAATCAAGTAGTAAAGAGGCTAGTGAACTTGTAGGCTCACTTTCGGGGTCGTCTGAAGCTGAAGATAATGAAATTAATACTGGCCCTGATTATAGCTCACCTTCTAAAAAAGTTAAGGGGCAATTCTTCGCTGCAAGACCATTGAAACTGACACAGTCAAAAGTGAATTATTTGGTACTGGTCTGTATTGTGGATGAGATGTGACCCCTGTACACTGTTGAAAAGCTGTCATTCAAAATCTGATAACAGGTCTTGCAAAGGTTCCAGGAAGAAAAGCTTTAGCTGTGCAAATTGAAGCTAAGTTTGTTGAAGTACAGAAAGATATGGTTTGTGATTTTGAACTCACTGACTACATGTTGTCGACAGCAGACATTTGGTCTGCCAACAACAAAACTACTTAGGAATGACTGCACACATGCTCAACAAGGATTTGAAATGGAAATCTTATGCCCTTGCTTGTTCCCAGTTCAAGGGCTCATACACTTATGACAGAATTGCTGAACAACTGAATGGCGTATTTGCCAGGTACAAAATTGCAGTTGATAAAAAGGTATGAGGGGTTTTGACTGATAACACCTCTAACTTTAGTAAGGCATTCAGAGAATATCTGATGGTTTCCAATGAAGACGTTCAAGTCAGTGATGAAGAAAATGAAGATGAGCAGGCCAGAATGGCTCATTCTCTTTTAAAAATATTGGAGAGATACTCAATTCTCATGACAACCCTGAGTATTTCCAATTTCTTCCACACTTCAGGTGTGTCAGCCACACACTTGACCTGCTTGTATCCACTGATGCTGATAAAGCCCTCTGTGATGCCGTGAATAAGAGTTCAAAAGCTGCTGATGCTGTGAGAGATGTATATGAAAAACAGCTTATATGACCTGTGGTAACCAGGTGAAACTCGAAGTATGACAGTGTCAAACATTTGATGGATTATCACAAAATTAGAAAGTTTGCTGACGTATGTGATGCTTTGCAAAAACCAAAGCTTGAAAAACCAAATTCTTGAATAATACATGAAAATTATGGAGCCAGCAGCAGTGGCATTGGACATTCTTCAGGGGGAGGAAAAATGCTACTTCGGTGCTATTTATCCTACAATCAAATTGCTTGAAAGAAACCTCGAAAAACTAAAAGATTTGGCGAAAGTTAGCCAGCCTTTGGTACATGCTCTACTTTTGGGTCTTGAAAAAAGGTTCCCCGGGATCTTGGATGAGAGAGTTCTTCATGCAACATACTATGTTATTGCCACGGCAAGTCATCCTTTCTTCAAATTGAAGTGGTTTCCTGATAACCAGAAGGATGTAGCAGTTGAACTCTTGGTGGGACAGAGCGAAAAAGGTCGAAGATTTCAGAAGTACTTACGAGGCTGATAAAGGTAGCTTTTTGTTTGGAGATGAATACTTTGATCTTAGTGATGAAGAAACTACTCATGATAATTCTGGCAATCGTGGCCGTGAAACCAATTCTGTGAAGGCAGAGATTTTGTCATATTTGAATGAGAGACAAAAGGAACTATCTGTGCTCAAAGTGCACCCAAGGTTAATGAGCGTTTTCAAGAATTACAACTGTATCATTACTTCCTCTGCACCTGCAGAACGACCGTTCTTGGTAGGTGGTGGAATTTTTACTCAAAAAAAAACATGCTTGGAGATTGTATGTTTGAAAAGCTTCTGCTGTTAAAAGGAGCAAGTAAAAAATTAATATAAGTTATGATGAAGCTGAAATGAATGTTCTTTGTAAATTCTTTTCTTTTTATATCGTAACTAAAGTAAAATTCGATAGTTGTGAAAACAGTTGATTTTTTTCATGAAAACTGTCGGTTTTTCTGAAAAGCGGTCGATTTCTCGTCAGAATCTTGCTTATCTTGTCTACTTGGAAAGGAAACGGATATTAAAGAAGTGTTTTGCGTGTTATTTTACTTAAAGTAAAAAACTAGTACTTGAGTACTTAAGTACTGAAGTACTTTTTCAAAAGTACTTATTACTTAAGTAGATTTTTAGAGAAGTACTTAATACTTGTACTTAAGTAAAAATTTCACTGAGTACTTGGTACTTGTACTTAAGCAAAAAACAGAAGTAGCCTACTTGGCAAAACACTGGTCAGGGCCTAGATCTGTCAAAGCCTCAGATAAAAAAGTGAAAAAACACACGGGAATTAAAAGAGTCAATACAAAAGAGACAGGGAGAGGGCGGTGGTACCCAAGTTCCCATTTGTGGGGTACTAGAATCTTAACACACTGGCTAAGCATGGCAAATCGAGAAAACGTAAGACAACGAACAAAAACGAGATAGATCGCAACAGGCAGAAATAGAGAAAATGGAAGTATTTCAACCAAGATTTCCGCTTAGCCGTCCTCAGTACAGAAAGTAGAATAAAAAATATAGGTAAAACTACACAGGAAATTATAAATCAACCAACCTTAAAAAGCAAAACTAAACTAGAAGAACCCCATTCTTAAGCATTGGTGACAATTCTGTTGTCATCCCAACTTTGCATTTTTCTCTTTTTTTCACTGGTTGTGATTTAACTCTTTTTTCTTCGTTGCCCTTCGTTTTTTTTTTTTGTTAATTTGTCTTACGCTATACAAAATCCCGCTTTGAACACAAGCAAGTACAATTATGTGGTATTCTTTCTTGAATGCTAAACAAAAAGTGAATGCCAAAGATATATCACTAGACAAGCCCCAACTGATTTTTTTTTTATTCTTTCATTATAGTCTTGTACTGGGGAGGTCTAGACGACAAATTAAAGAAACATTTGGAGCAAGTAAAAATATTTGCAACCTAGTCAAAAGAGCAAACAACTTTAAGAGCTCATATTTCAGCAGTAATTTTTGTAGTTTGTTATTTTTATATTAGAATAGACTATGATTTATTGGCTAAAAAAGCACACAAGCTAGCATAAGCACGTCAGAACAGTTACAACGATAAAACAGATGTTAGGGGATATACATAAAACAAAATGTTAAATGAATCATTAAAATGCAAAACAAAATAGGCAACAAAAGAGTTTTTGTACCTCATGGTCAACATTTCGGGATACAAGTCAAGTTGGGTATTTGGAGCTCTAAGAGTATTATGTCTTACGTTAGGAAGGATTGGGGGATTTTCTTTGAAGGGGGGAAGAAGGCGTCAATGATAGTCAAAACAAAGACGCTTGTGACCAAAGTTCATGGCAAGGATGTGACGGTGTGGTTCCAATTTAGTAAGTTCAAGTCTAGCCAAACCTTCATCGTATGTAGTATAGGACTTCCCTAGTATAATTTTTATTGCTCCTTTTTTGAATGCTTTCAATTTTAGAACGTTGGTCTTTGATCACGCCAGAGTGCAAGACCGGACAAGCATATAATATTGAGCCCAAAGCCGTTAATTCGCGAAATTTAGGGGGAAAATGCATTTCTCAAATATAAAAGGGTGATGGTTTGCCGTTTTACAATTTTTTTCAAATAACCAAATGCAATTTTTAATGAAAATACCAAAAAGTATTTCTCGAAATCTTGAGAGTACAAGTGTATCCCCTTTCCCCAAATTGACGCCACCGATTTAACCCTCAGATTCACCTTTGATGTACAGTACCAAATCAAAATTAACAGATATAAAGCAACAGACTAACCAGCAGTCATGACAAGTGCTTCTGCTTCATAGATATACGTCTTGGAATCTGTTTGAACATGATCCATAGCTTCTTCAGCAACAACAGTAGCAGCTTCAAGGACAGATGCTGCTCCTTTAATTGACGGTTACAATATTTTCCGTCTGGTGTAGAGATTTGTTAAATTTTTTCACTACCAGCCACAAAATTTAGCTTTATTTTATGCTGTTTTTTTTATGTCAAAGAATCAGGAAAAATAACAAGAGTTTACTCAGTGGTCTTCAGTTACTACAAGGTATTTACGTGCAGTATGTATTAAACATAAAAAATGCCTTTACAAATTTTTTTTTTGGGTGGGAGCCTGAAGCAGCATCGGACGAATACGGTACGCACCAAATAAAAAGACAATATTAAACCCAACTAACAACAAAAAGAACTCCTCGATAAAAATAAAAACAAACTAAAACCAAAAAGCAACGAAAATGAACAGAGCCTTAAATTCAGCATTTCATAATAGTTCCGCAAAGACTTCTTCATCGTGAATTTTTTTTTGGCTTCTTCGTTTTTTTGTTGTTTTTTTTTTGTTTTTTCTTTGTTTCTGTTGAAACTTTCGGGGAGAATTGAGGAGGATACTGTACTAAATCATAAAACACTATGGGCATCTACTAAATTAAGACACACTGTGTACATGCAGGTTGTCAAAGCGGCAGGTCTGCAATATCTCCGGAACGCCTAAGGTATGAAGTTCAATACTTCCTGGAAGTGTTGAAGGGAATGCCGGATTAAATCAAAAGACACTACGTACATCCATACTGCCAAATAGGGGTATCTGAAATATCTCATACAGGACTAAGGATGTAAATTGATGACTGAAAGAAGTCAGCTAAAACTCCAAAGGAATATAGAACGGGGAGATCAAATAGATTTAAAATTTGACTTGGTGGGAGCAAGGGTAGGTCATCGACGACAAAAAATACTTGAAAAAAATATGATTCTATTCTGTCATATTGTGATAAATTTCAAAAACTTCTTCCACAAAACAATATTTTTAAAGAAAAGTAAAGAGCTCAATTAAACCAAAAAAGAACAGTAGTAACGTCAAGTAATCTTCCAAGCTTAAAACTACCACATATCTCCATCAATAAATAAATGAAACCCAAAACGAACAGAAATTCACAATAAATAAACGAGTCAAGCTCAAACTGAACAGATATTAACACAAGTAGGGCTGACACCCCCCATGCCTTCTGAAGACCACAAAATAATTTGCACTTTACTGAAAAAAAACATATTTTAAATGTTTTCACTTTTTGAATTTAATAAATCAAATGTCTTTAAGACTTTAAGGAATATATATTATTATATGTATATTAAACAGACAATCCAGATTCTTTTTTTTTTTCAGTAAAGCGCAAATTATATTCTGGTCCTGAGAAGGCATGGGGGTTGTCATCCCTATTCGTGTAGTAATTTCTGCTCGTTCTGAGTATGACTCGGTTATTTATTGTAGTTTCTGTTCGTTTTGGGTTTCATTTATTCATTGATGGTGATTTGTGGCAGTTTTACGGAAGATTATTTGACTTTATTTCTGCTCATTTTTAGCTTGATGGAGCTCTTTACTTTTCTTTGAAAAAATCATTTCGACGAAAAAGTTTTCTTTTAATTAACTACATAAAAGACACAGTCGCCTGTGCTTTACCGCCACTACATCTAGTGGTTCATAGCCACTACAATTCCTCACGGGGTCTTCACTCCAGAGGTCTAGTTCCTAGATGTAAAAAGACCGCATTGAGAAATATAAATAAACAAAAAATTGGCAACACTTAGCGTCTGTCTTCATTACTAAATTGGAATAGAACAAACTACTAGTTATAATAGCAGAAAGTAATACAATACTTAAAGCAACAAATAATACAATAATAAATAAAGTAAAACTGGGCTCTAACAGGAGTCGAGCTTTGCTTTGCGAGCCAGTTTTTTTTTTTTTTAAAGAAAAGATTTCCACTAGGTCGAATATTGATGTTACAATTCGATTCGCTTTTATTTCAATCCAAAGTTGGAAAATTGTGCTTCTCTGTCCGACAACACTATCTAAATAAATCAATATCAGCTGTAATGTAAGCCAATTATAGTAATATAAGTAATACAATAATTATAATATAAGTTAAACTAACAAATTAAACTGATGCGTTAACAGAAATCTAGTATTTGGTAAATATTCTTTAGTAGTATTCAGTCAAGTCTGTTTTTCTTCAATTTCCGGGGGATTTCCCGTTGTTTGATTTTAATCAGACATATAATCCGGATTTCGGGTATTGATGTTGCTTGCTCGTTGACGATTGGAGATATACTGTCTTCTGTCCATAAGGAAACCGATAAAACAGTGAACAACAATATCAAAATTTAGTCAAATACAATGTTAGTTCGTCAAAAATATGGACATAATGATTTTCAAATAAATGAATAGTTAGAAAAAAATTTCAAGGGAGTAAAAAGGCGCTTATACTAATTTTAAAGGAGTGAAAAACCCGTATGCAGCTCAAAAAGACATAGTATAACATTACTACTACTAACAACTCCCTGTAGCACCAATCCGCCAGACACGAACACAGCAGCGTAAGATCCCCATCCCATTCTATTCAAAGCCTCTCACCTTACACCAGGGGCATTGTTTGGGGGGAGCAATTGCCTCCCCAAATAATGTGGAGAAAAAAATTATATATCCCATGCCCCTTCACTATCCGGATATAGGTCACTCTTGCCCCACCCCGATAAAAATGTTGGAGATTCGCTCTTGCCTTACGTCCTTCTAAGAAGTACAAATTTCCCTTAGATACTTTCTGACGACCTCTACCCACCGCAACCCGGTGTTATAAACGATATAAGCTTAGGTTGGTATAAGGCCACATAGCTCAAAGCGGCGTAGGAAGGGGAGGATGGGGACGGAGCCACCGCGGACGCCACCCTTATAGGGATGACAAAGTTGATCTTAAAGTCTGTTTTTCTTCTGTTTTTCATGTTTAAAAGTCAGTTTGTTTTCTTTTCCAAATGCTGCTTTCAAAATAGCTTTCAATACCATCTCCTATCCGTGTTAACTTGATCGCAGAGGCAGTAGCCATGGGCGTCACGTACGCAGCTTCTTCTCTAGGGGGGAAACCGATTCTGTGAAGAAGGGCGAGGAGGGGAGCTGCACTTATATTGGCATTTAACAAAACCTTACATTGTCAGCAAGTTCTATCATACCTATGAAACCTTTATTAATAAGTAATCACCAAAAATCATTAATCATCAACAAGCTTCAGCATTAATTTTCTTTGGATTAGAGCCAAATCTTTCCTAAGACATTATGAATAATTTCTTCTTGTTTGACTTTTATTCTGCCATTCCAAATGTTTATTTCCAGCTCTTCAACCATCTACCTTTTATCAACTGCTTTTTTAGTCATCTACCTTTTTTCAACTGTTTTTTCAACCATCTGTTTTTCAGCCATATCTAGTGTAAATTTGAACTTCTAGGGGAATGGGGGTAGCTGCCCCCTCCGTACGCCCATGACAGTAACTTGAATTAGCTATTTCTTTCTAACTGATTAATCACTTTCCCGCATATAATAATCATAATTATTGAAATATTGATCTTATACTAATGTTAATAGGATTACCATGTTGGAAAATACTGTATTTTGTTTATATTTACATTAAAATATTTCCATATACATTCTTTAAAACGCAAAATTTGCTTTTCCTTTCACTTCTTTGCTTCGATAATGTGAACACTATAAATAGATTTTGTTAACTGTAAATTTAACAGTTAGGAAAAAAGGGGGGAGGTAACAAGTTTAAACTCCGTTCCAGGTGTGAGAAAACCAGTCTACACTACTAATAACTATTATCCCTCTTATTTTCAATATATCATAGTGTTCACACATTTTAGTTCTTTCTGTACATATAATGTGAAAAACTTACTAAATTGTTTGATTCATCGGTGTCCTGTAACATTAACAATTTATGTTTCAACTTATTTCAAGCTTAGCTCCAGTAAAACATTCAAGCAAATACAAGACAATATCCTTTTCAATCGTGTTTCGTTCTTTTCAGTTTATTTACTTAAAAATCTATTTATATAGACATAACCAAAAGAATTTTCTTTTCAAACGGAAAGAAAAACGGTCCGTATAAAAACGGCCCGTATATCAAAATACGTATCAAAAAACGTAATCAAACGGCCCGTATATTGAAGAGCCGGGTGGTGGTCAAAATTAAAAACGTAAGTTTTAAGTGTTACTCCACTAGGAGGGGGGGAGAAATCCTTCAATAAATTTTGAAGATTTTTGGTAAAACTTAAAATAACTTGCAGACTACCTGCGGCGGTCATGTTTTTTCCCCAAAAAGTCGACATGCCTCTACAAGGGAGGTGTGTATTAAAGAACCGTACAATAATCTTCGGTTCCAAATTTGGAAACAAACAGCAACTGATTCTTTCTGAAGCATAAAGTCGTGTTAAAGGTTAAGGAAGAAGCAGATGTAGATGCACTTTAAGTTTTCATGGTCAATGTCAAGAATAGAACTTAATGTTACTATACCAACAAACCTGTTCCGACAGAAAATCTGGCTTTCACCAGCGAAGATATGGATATAATTTATGTTTTTTAACGAATCCGAAGGTCTATGAAAAACTTCAGTCCTGTCTTGAGTTTAGATATTTTCAGCGTCTTATTTCTCCTTTACAATTTCATAGCGAGAATTCCTAATTAAAATATTTTACAAATTTTCGCTTTCGGCAAGGAGCTTTAAACACAAAAAACTGTTTCAGGTCAATCTTTTTCTGCTTTTTTTTGTGGGGTGAGGTATTCAAGACGGTTCTAAGACGAGAGTGTTGACACCAAATCTCTATTTTTTTTTCTTTTGTAAGGTTTTAGATTATACGAAATATCGGTACTTGTGTATTAGCCAGTACACACTCGTGAATTGGTATCTATAAAATAAGACAATAACCAAGTTATTGCTTTTTGTATACGGAGACAATTAGCTTCGGCTCAGTAGAAAACTACATGGTAGCTATATTTTAATAGATATTCAGTTGCTATTTTAGTTAGATTATATTTTGCAAGCACCCCCCCCCCCTAATCTGCAAATATACAGTCCAAATTATATATCATATCTACCTTTCAAGCGTCTTAGTTGTTTTAACCCTGTACCTGTAGATCCAAATTCTTGAGTGTGTACTGGCCAACAGATAAGTACAGAAATAACGTGCTTTTCAAACGGTTCAGGCCGAATCTAGTTCATGAAGATTAAAGCCTATTCTCAATTTCGGTTTCGCCGAGACACAACTTTGTAACTCGAGCCGGTTTTAGATTGTCGCCAAAATTGCGATTCTTCTTTATTGCAGCTTTCTTCTTTACTTTTAGTCTGAATTACCGACACTTCTTAACTATTGTGCTTTTAAGCAA
This sequence comes from Artemia franciscana, assembly GCF_032884065.1. NCBI lineage: Eukaryota > Metazoa > Arthropoda > Branchiopoda > Anostraca > Artemiidae > Artemia > Artemia franciscana. The sequence continues at coordinate 36,739,268 of NC_088874.1, read as the reverse complement.
TATTTTTAGCATTTGTCTGTTAAACAGAACATCCACGAAAAGTGAAGTTAGATAATTACAATAAAATATTTTAGTTTCCACAATGCTTTAGTTTATCGACCCAGCTCCAAATGGGTACCTGGTGAAATCTGGGGAAGGTAAACGGGAAGGGTGTGCGAAAGCACAGGATGGCTGACCCCCAACCCCCCATTGCACTTCCTGGCTGAAGGGCCAAGAAACGGAGATCAGCACCGCCGGTATGGACTGTAAAGTCTAATGCCGTATCCTTTACCTTTTTACCCTTTTTTTAGTTTATATAATAATAAAATTAGGGTTATAAACTTGCATATTCGGGGGCAGGGGTGAAGTAACCTAAATCCCAACCCCTCCTGATTTGTAAATATATAGCCTAAATTATACAAGTCCAATGCATTCTGTGACGCGTCATTTGTTTCTCTATGTATGAAACCAGTTTTCTTTGATGTAGTATTCAGTAAAATATACATAATGCTCGAGAGTGTAGTGTTTAACAGACAAATTAAATATAAAAAAACAAGTTTTTTTAACTGAAAGTAAGGAGCGACATTAAAACTTAAAACGAACAGAAATTACTCCGTTTATGAAAGGGGCTTTTCCTCCTCAACACCACACTCTTAACGCTAAAGTTTGACTCTTTCTCTTAACCCTACTTTTTAAAACAGTAAAAAACTTTAGCGTAAAGAGCAGGGTGTTGAGGAGGAAAAGCCCCTTTCATATACGGAGTCATTTCTGTTCGTTATAAGCATTAATGTCGCTCTTTACTTTCAGTTAAAAAAAACTTCTTTGTTTTTATTTAATTTCTAAACGTTTTCTAATTAATGCATCTTTTGATATTGGCTCTCCGCACATAAATAATTAAGACGAAATTTGCATATTAATTTTTTTGGCTAAATGGCTTTCTCATAGTTTAAATCGGAAGATTTTGAGAACAAAAGGAGCGGGGGAGGAGGCCTAGTAGCCCTCCAAATTTTGATTACTTAAAAAGACAACTAGAACTTATAAATTCTTACGAACGTTTTCATTAGTAAAAAATATTTGTAATTTACCAATTAACTTACGTAACGAACTTCTACATTCGTATGTTTCTATACGAATTTAGGGGGTTCAGCCCTCGTCAATACCTCACTCTTTACACTAAAGTTTAAATTTTGTCCCAGTTCCTTAAGAATGACCCCTGAATCACAAAGGCCATAGAATAAATAGCTGAAATTACTAAAAAATACTTTAGCGTAAAGAGCGAAGTATTACGAGGAGGTGAACCCCTCATGTGCGTAATAATTTATGTTCGTTTTAAGTTTTAAAGCTGATCCTTACTTTCAGTTGAAAAAAACTTTTCATATTTATTTGTTCATTGTTTTTTTTTTAAATAATGCTCGAAAATCCTGCGCCCCCTTCATTGAAATTCTCTCCCCACCCCTGATAAATTCCTCCATGGAAAGATCCTCCCACGTAAACCACCTCAACTCCCCCCCCGAAACCCAAAAAATTCCCCTGAAAACGTCTGTACACTTCCCAATAACCATTACTATATGTAACAAGAGCTAAGAGCTCATATGGCACTTGTGACGAGGCGAGAAGAGCTAAGAGCCAAGAGATCATAAGGTGTGAGCTCTAACAAAATTCTATGAATCAATAGATTGATTTAAAAAGGAAAATAAGAGGCTTAATGCCGGTCAGGATTTAAAATAAAAGCTCTGACTCACGATGTCCTTCTAAATATCAAAATTCATTAAGATCCGATCACCCACTCGTAAGTTATAAATGCCTCATTTTTTCTAATTTTTCCTCTCCCTTTAGCCCCTCAGATGGTCTAATCTGGGAAACGACTTTATCAAGTCAAATTGTGCACCTCCCTGACACGCCTACCAATTTTTATCGTCCTAGCACGTCCAGAAGCACCAAACTCGCCAAATCACTGAACCCCTCCCCCCAACTCCTCGAAAGAGAGCGAATCCACTACGATTCTGTCAATCACGTATCAAGGACATTTGTTTATTCTATCCACCAAGCTTCATCCCGATTCCTCCACTCAAAGTGTTTTTCCAAGATATTCCCCTCCAACTCCCCCCAATGTCAAGAGATCTGGTCGGGATTTGAAATAAGAGCTCTGAGACATGAATTCCTTTTAAAAATCAAATTTCGTTAAGATCCGATCATCTATTCGTAAGATAAAAATACCCCAATTTTCATATTTTCCAAGAATTCTGGTTTCCCCTCCAGGATCTGGTCGGAATTTAAAATTAGAACTTTAAAGCACAAGATCCTTCTAAATATCAAATTTCATTAAGATCTGGTCACCCTTTCGTAAGTTACAAATACCTCAATTTTCAAAATTACCCTTCCCCCCAATTCCACCAAAGAGAGCAGATTCGGTCCGGTTATGTCAGTCAAGTATCTTAGACAGGTTTCTAGTCTTCCCATCCAGTTTCATCAAGATCTCACCACTTAAGTATTTTCTAAGATTTCCGGTCTCCCCAACTGCCCCCCCCCCCCAATTACGCTTGATCCGGTTGAGATTTATAATAAGAGATCTGAGTTACGAGGTCCTTCTAAATATGACGTTTCATGAAGATCCGATCACCCCTTCGCAAGTGAAAAATACGTATTTTTTTCTTATTTTTCAGAATTAACCCCCCCCCCCTAATAGAGCGGATCCGTTCCAATTATTTAAATCATGCATGTAAGACTTCTGCTTATTTTTCCCACCAAATTTCATCCCGATCCCTCAATCTAAGCGTTTTCCATGATTTTAGGTTCCCCCACCCCAAACTTCCCCAATGTCACCAGATCCGGTCAGGATTTAAAATAAGAGGTATGAGACACGATATCCTTCTAAATGTCAAATTTCATTGAGATCCGATCACCCGTCCGTAAGTTAAAAATACCTCATTTTTTCTGATTTTTCAGAATTAACCCCACCCCCAACTACCCCAAAGAGAGCGGATCCGTTCCGGTTATGTCAATCATGTTTCTAGGACTTGTGCTCATTTTTCCCACCAAGTTTCATCCCGATCTCTCCACTCTATGTGTTTTCCAAGTTTTAGGTTTCCCCCTCCCAAATCCCCCCCCAATGTCACCAGATCCGGTCAATCTTTAAAATAAGAGCTCTAAGACACGATATCCTTCTAAACATCAAATATCATTGAGATCCGCTCACCCGTTCGTAAGTTAAAAATACCTCATTTTTTCTAATTTTTAATAATTACTCCCCCCCCAACCACCCCAAAGAGAGCGAACCAGTTCCGATTATGTCAATCATGTATCTGGGACTTGCGCTTATTTTTCCCATCAAGTTTCATCCCGATCCCTCCACTCTAAGTGTTTTCCAAGATTTTAGGTTCCCCCCTCCAACTCCCCCCAATGTCATCAGATCCGGTCGGGATTTAAAATAAGAGCTCTGAGACACAATATCATTCCAAACATCAAATTTCATTAAGATCCAATCACCCGCTCATAAGTTAAAAATACTTCATTTTTTCTATTTTTTTCGAATTAACCAGCCCCTCACTCCCCCCCCCCAGATTGTCAAATTGAGGAAACGACTATTTCTAATTTAATCTGCTCCGGTCCCTGATATGCTTGCCAAATTTCATCGTCCTAGCTTACCTGGAAGTGCCTAAAGTGGCAAAACCGGGACCGACAGACTTGGCGATTGCTATGTCACTTGGTTAATACTAAGTGCCATAAAGTCAAAGTTTGCAACTTGCAGTTCATCCCACGGGGACTGTGGGGGGTAGTAAGTCGTCCCCAGTGACATAGTTCTTATTGTTTTCGACTATGGTGAATAAAATGGCTATCTCAGAAATTTTGATCCGTTGACTCTGGGAAAAAATAAGCGTGGGAGGGGGCCTAGGTGCCCTCCAATTTTTTGGTCACTTAAAAAGGGCACTGGAACTTTTAATTCCCGTTATAATGAGCCCTCTTGCAATATTCTAGGACCACTGGGTCGATACAATCACCCCTGGGAAAAAGAAGACAAAAACAAACAAATAAACACGCACCCGTGATCGGTCTTCTGGCAAAAAATAGAAAATTCCACATTTTTGTAGAGAGGAGCTTGAAAGTTTTGTGGGTTCTCTGATACGCTGAATACGATGGTGTGATTTTCGTCACGATTCTGCGACTTTTAGGGAGTGTTTCCCCCTATTTTCTAAAATAAGGCAAATTTTCTCAGGCTCGTAACTTTTGACGGGTAAGACTAAACCTAATGAAACTTATATATTTAAAATCAGCAATAAAGTACAATTCTTTTGATGTAACTATTGGTATCAAAATTCCATTTTTTAGAGTTCGGTTACTATTGAGCCGGGTCGCTCCTTACCACAGTTCGTTACCACGTCACTCCTTACCACTGTTCACTCCTTACCCTTAGGTCACTCCTTACCACAGTTCGTTACCACGAACTGTTTGATACCAGGTTTCTTTTAAAACGCTCAAAGTGGAAATTAATCCATGAAGATCTAAAATAATCTTTAAGTTTGTCAATCTTGATTACGACAAATTAAGATCTCGTACTTCGAACCAGTTATTGTTCTAGATTGTCAATAAAGAAACGGTTATTGAACCAATAATCGAACCATTAGGATTATTTATTTGCTCATTTTTTTTTCTTTTCGCAATGCCTCTGGATTATCATATCTGACAGATATAAAATCAAATACTTTTTTGCATTTGTTTTCTTCAAATAATCGCGGAGGACAATAAAAACAAACGAAATGACACAAACAAACCCTAATATGTTAGGCACCTTCCCCATCTGTGTAGAGCAACATTTGGGGGGGGGCGGAAGTTGGCAGGGAATCACCAACTTAGTAGAAGGTGTATATTCACATCATATTTTCCTTAGTTGTCGGTCACGTACCCTGATCAGCATATCATAAAGAGACGATTTTCGCCTCCGGGTTTAGCAGGAAAGACAAAACTTTCCTAAACAGGGAGAAACATAGGTAACAGTACCTATATCACTGTTAATTACAGGCTTATTTTTCATTTTCTTTTACCCGAACTCAGGATGTTATAAAATCCCCATTAGAGGTTAATTAAATTCAAACATAAAAATCGTCAACTTTGGAAGCTTTTAACCAGTCAGCCTCCCGATTTTCCTTCTTTTTTTTTTAATTGAAGATCATTTTCAACATGATCGACTGGACAAAAATATCCTATGAGAGGCAAAGCAGTATCTGGTGTTTTTGTTCAGAACATTTTTTTTTGGGAGGAGGAGGGGTTTACAAAAAACTTAAAACGCATCAAAGATTTGTTTATATGCATTTCTGTCATTTTTTTGAGCTGGACAATTTTTTTGTAGGGGGGGGGGGGTTCAAACGCATCAAAAATATGTTTTTATGCAATTTTATGAGTCGGACAAACATTTCAGGGGGGCCTTCAGTATGGTAGTATGATTTGGGTATGACTCTCTCCTCGCTCGTTATAGACTAATTTTGTCACATGAAAACATTTAATAATTTTGATCATTTACAGGTCAACTAGTCCATAAAAAGGTAGAGTCTTAAAACCGCAACAGTCAAGTGTATGCTCCATAGTATTTTTGTGGGCACAATCTAATCTTCCGTTACAAAACACAATTAAATTAAGAATATCTCTGATCCGCTTCAATTGTGCGTCTACGCATCAGACCTTGACTTTGACAACACTGAAGGTAAACTGACCTACCCACATAATATGTATGCTAATGTTAAAACCAATTAAATATAATCAACGTCTAAGTAGATGGATTCGTGAGTTTGAGCATACCTGTAAAGGACCGTCAAGATCCAAAATGGGTCCCGGGCAGAGGCAGTTTTTCGGGGACAGAGGGGGGCACTTGCGCCTTTTACAGAAATTTTAGGGGTGCAAAATTTCAAATGAATAATGAAGGATTATAACAATTCCGTAATTTTTGAAATTTCATTTTTATTAAAATAAGGTATAGGACACAGTTGGCAGTAAATATAAGCAAATTTAAGCCGAAAGTTTCGTGTTTCTATATCTTTATTACCATTACTTGAAATTGTTAAATAAAAAAACAAGTTTTTTCAACTGAAAGTAAGGAGCGACATTAAAACTGGAAACGAACAGAAATTACTTCGTATATGAAAGGGGCTGCTTCCTAATCAACGCCCCGATCTTTACGCTAAAGTTTGACTCTTTCTCTCAACTCTTCTTTTTAAAACAGTAAAAAACTTTAGCCTAAAGAGCGGGGCGTTGATGAGGAAGCAGCCCCTTTCAGTTGAAAAAACTTGTTTTTTTTTATTTAATTTCTGAACGTTTTTGAATCAATGCATGTTTTGATTTTGGCTCTCCGCAGAGGAATAATTAAAACGAAATTTGCATATTTTTTTTTTTTTTTGGCTCAATGGCTTTCTCATAATTTTAATCGAATGATTTTGAGAAAAAAGAGCGGAGGAGGAAGCCTAGTTGCCCTCCAATTTTTTGGCTAATTAAAAAGGCAACTAGAACTTTTAATTTTTTACGAATCTTTTTATTAGTAAAAGATATACGTAACTTATAAATTAGCTTACGTAAAGAATTTTTTATTCTCATGTTTTTATTACACATATGAGAGGGTTCGCCCCCTCTTCAGTACCTCTCTCTTTAAACTAAATCTTAAATTTTGTCCCAATTCATTAAGAATGACCCCTGAATCACAAAAGCCGTAGAATAAATAGTTGACATTACTAAAAATACTTTAGCGTAAAGAACGAGGTATTAGGAAGAGGTGAGCCCCTCATATGGGTAATAATTCCTGTTCGTTTTAAGTTTTAATGCTGCTCCTTACTTCCAGCTGAAAAAAAAACTTTTTAATATTAATTTTTTCATTGTTTTTTTTTTTTTTAAATAATGCTGGTAAATCCTGTGCTCTCTTCATGGAAATTTTCTTCCCCCATGACAAATTCCTCGATGGAAAGTTCCCCCAGTATATCCCCCTCTTTTCAACCCTTCCCCCAACCAAAAAATCCTCCAGAAAACGCCTGTACACTTCCCAATAACCATTACTATATGTAAGCACTGGTCAAAGTTTGTAACTTGTAGCCCCTCCTACGGGGACTGTGGAGGAGTAAGTCGTCTCCAAAGACATAGTTATAAGGTTTTTCGACTACGCTGAATAAAATGGCTATCTCAGAATTTTGATCCGTTGACTTTGGGAAAATAATTAGCGTGGGAGGGGGCCTAGGTGCCCTCCAATTTTTTGGTCACTTAAAAAGGGCACTAGAACTTTTCATTTCGCCCTTTTCATTGAGTTTCTCTTCCCCCATGACATATTCCTCCAAGGAAAGATTCTCCCACATAGCCCCTCCCCTCAACCCTATCCCCCAAACCAAAAGAATCCCCCTGAAAATGTCTGTATACTTCCCAATAACCATTACTGTATGTAAACGCTGGTCAAAGTTTGTAACTTGTAGCCCCTCCCCGAGGGACTGTAGGGGAGTAAGTCATCCCCAAAGACATAGTTATAAGGTTTTTCGACTACGCTGAATAAAATGGCTATCTCAGAATTTTGATCCGTTGACTTTGGGAAAATAATTAGCGTGGGAGGGGGCCTAGGTGCCCTCCAATTTTTTGGTCACTTAAAAGGGGCACTAGAACTTTTCATTTCCGTTAGAATGAGCCCTCTCGCAACATTCTAGGACAACTGGGTCGATACGATCATAAAAAAAAAAACAAAAAAAAAACAAAAAAAAAACAAAACAAATAAAACACGCATCCATGATCTGCCTTCTGGCAAAAAATACAAAATTCCACATTTTTGTAGATAGGAGCTTGAAACTTCTACAGTAGGGTTCTCTGATACGCTGAATCTGATGGTGTAATTTTCGTTAAGATTCTATGACTTTTCTGGGGCGTTTTCCCCTATTTTCTAAAATAACGCAAATTTTCTCAGGCTCGTAACTTTTGATGCGTAAGATTAATCTTGATGAAACTTATATATTTAAAATCAGTATTAAAATGCGATTCTTTTGATGTAGCTACTGGTATCAAAATTCCATTTTTTAGAGTTTTGGTTTCTATTGAGCCGGGTCGCTCCTTACTATAGTTCGTTACCACGAACTGTTTGAAAAGTAAGTAGACCGAAATTAAACAAAAAGTAATAAAACTTTATTTTCAAGCGAACATACCTTGTGCAAAAAGTAAGTAGACGGATTAAAGAATTAGGAGCAATCAATTGGCACGAGATAATTTATAATTTTGCAAAGGCTAAGGTAGGAAAATTTACATTTAAATAAAAGAAACATTTCGTTGATAAATGAAATTCTTGTTAAAACTTGGTCTGGAAGGAGCCACGAGGGGGGGGGGAGAACTAACTGAAAAATTTCCCCTGGGGCAAAAGAGATCAGAACCGCGATTGGTCCTGGGAACAAATTCCTTCATATTCCTCCTCTCCAAAACCTTTCATAACAATAGAACGTGTAGCATAAATCAATATATTATGAAATATTATTGTACTAACTGACTTTGAGGCTCGAGCCATGGGGATTTCACAACCACCAATCCACCCCCCTCTTTAACCATTTTACATGACCCTGCGTTGTGTTATGACGAGTATGTTACAATATTCTGTCTATCGTAGTAAATCTCGATAGTCAAAAGCCCTCTGTGAGGTAAAAATTCATGATCTAAGCATATTTGTGATGTTGCAAAATGCTCAATTACTATGAACTAGCCTTTTTAATACAAGTGTTCTAATTTTGATTTACAGCTCAATTTGACCAATTAAAGAGGATAGGAGCAATACGTTATATCAGTGTTGTAACTAAACTATAAAAAAAGACATCACAACATTCTTTGTATCTTCCCATTTGTTGAGTCGGGAATCGGGATAGAAAATATTTTAATTCCATGTACAATTTTCCATCCGAAAGATTACACTTGGTTTCATTTTCTGTCAAATTATTATCAAAACCCCCACGACAACGCCGTATCCAGGAAGGGGGTTAGGGGGTTGAGACCCACCCCCCCCACCCTGAAATGTGTATCCAACTCGTCAAAACCTAACAAAATAAATTTAAATAATTTTTCATGTGCTTTTTAAAAAAAATTGTAAACCACCCCCCCCCATACTCAGGCTTAAGAAAGCATTTATTTTAAGGGTTTAAATCTTCGTTTAATATTAGAAAGCGGTTGGGTCACATGTCACACAGAAAGAAAAACACGGGAAACTTCAGTTTGAAGGGACTAACATCCATGAGAGTTCACGTACCTGCCCCCCTCTCAAGATTACACGATTTTTCTGATCTACACCCATCCTACACTTGTAGCTACATTCATTTATTCTTATTTCTACCTACCTCATTCATGTTTTTGTGTACCATAAGATTGAACTGGAAAAATTATTAAATTTCTGTCGTTTTAAATATAAAATGCAAAGTCCTACTTTAAAAATAAAATTAAAGAGAAAAATTTTCAATCACGATTCCAAGTACCAGGGTAAGTTAATAAATGATTCTTGCCCTTATTTACCATTTCCATTAATTTACCAAAATTCGAAATACCCATGAAACCCTGGAAGTGACAATTTTGGAACTAAAAAGGAAAAATAAATTTTGACACTTTTAATCTGTGCAAAATTTTGAGAGGAGAAGAGATTAGGGCCAAGATCTCTATTCATTGAAAGACATATACACATAAAAACCTTCAGGTTAGTTTATGCGCCAAGACTAAGACACGTTCGCACTGGGGGTTCAAGGAACCAGACCCTCTAAATATCATGATTTTTTACAGTTTATTAGGTGCATTAGATAATTCAGCATTCTTTCTTTTTTTTCTATAAATTTGGCCCCCGCACAGAAAACAAAGGTCTGCTTACAGGGACCTGCTCCACTAAAAGAAATATGTAGACCCATGCATGTGAATTCTCATGGATTTTAGTGCATATTAAACTCAGAATTCCCCTTATCCTCCTTGTCCTGTTTATAATCTTAAACTTATTAAAATGTTGCTTTAATAATGGTAATATGATTCACATTGCCATTATGTGAAAAGGAATGTCTCAATGGACGGAGAGATGTCTTTAGGTCGGTATGATTATATTCCCTTTCAACCTTTAGCAACTTCCTCTCAACCTCTCAACCCGAATCCTTTAAAAAATGTCTAGAAAAATATTTTTCCAATTCTGCATCAATATTGACTAAATACGTAACCTGTCTGGAGTAACTTCTAAAAAATATACAGGTTCAATATGTCACCTATATTTCTGGCAATACCGTGCCGCATTCAAAAAACTCAAGAGGCAAAATAAGCTCTTTTTTAAGGATATCTCAGGATTATATCTTGATCTTCTTGCTACCCTCAAGCTCTATAGAGGGATCATCTATTCTAATGCAGGGACATTAGTCAAAGTGGGGAAGGGGAGGGGGTAGACAATTGAGCCTGCTATATTTTATGCCCTCCCCCCATTATCTTTTGAATTTTTTTATTTCATCTAAAAAATAGCTTTTTTGGTGTATTTATTGAAAAAGAAACATGATTTAAAGAGGAACCATAATTATTTTTATCAAGTTCAGATGCAGATGAAGTCTTGCAAACTCGACCTAGGATTTTTGGTTGTTTACTTCAGCAAAGGAGAAACACACTTGGAAAAAATCAACCGCGACAAAAATTTCTGGCAACAAAAAATGGAAGCTTTATTACCGGAAATTGCGGACGGAAGAGTAGCACATAATATGGCAATCCGTGCGCCATTTCTTGGCGAGTGGACGGATAAATAAAACCCTCACATATTCAGATTAGGTTAGCTAGGTCACTTCCAAACCGAACTAATTTATGCTTATGTATGCAATTACTCTATATTGTGCCTAAATATACGTTTCTTAGCGGTTCTTGTCATTAAAATTTGCTTATTCTGGTTAGGATAAGACCCGGTAGGGCGCGGTTTCGGGTATGATTTTCAACGAAAGGCTCCAAGCTGTTTATGTATTTACGTTCTATGACGTACGAAAACAAGAAAGGAAATAATAAATAAAGAGAAAAATCAAATAGGTGGAAAAACGACGATTTTGTCAGCCAGTAGCAAAAATATGAAGATGAAAATCAAGAAAATATTTTGACAAGGACTTCCGATGAGTCGTCCTCAGTGCTAAAAGTGCTTTTTTGAGCACTGAGGACGACTTGGCGGAGGTCCTTGTCGAAATATTTGCTTGATTTTCATCTTCATATCTTGCTACTGGCTGACAAAATCCTCGTTTTCCCACCTATTTCATTTTTACTATTTCCTTTCATTTATTTATTTCCTTTCTTGTTTTCATACGTTATGCATTTATATTATCCCGATAATTGCCCGCACTGCAGCTCAAAGAGAACACTTTTGAACTCGACTTTCAATGATTTTTTTTTAGGTGTTTGTACATTTACAATTTCTGGCTAATGCCCCGCCGGATGATTCCCTCCTAAACGGTTAACCCTTGGAAGATCCTCCCTGTGTATAAAATTTTCCTTATCTGGATTATCAGTTCAATCAAAATTCCGTCTCTTGAACTTTTTTTTCTTCTGTCAAGATGTAATGTATTCATACAGACAAACCTGCTCATTTGAACATGTAAACTTCTAAAATTTGAAAAGAGACGCAAGTCAAATTAAAAAAAAAAATCAACGCGTCTCTTTGTCTGTCTCTATTTGTCTAGAATGGTCATGCATGAATGCCCACTGAAGGGGATGGAGTTTAGGTGGCAATTTCTCCTTCTCCTGGCAAAAGCAAGGACAATAAGAACTTCATTTCAAGATTTAGCCTGCGGTTCATTTGCCCCCTTCTATCTTCGAATCTATATAAAACTGTGTCATCTTTTATTTCAATAAAGGGATTACAATCATTTAGCATATTTAAAGTGCTTTAATTTGTTGCTATCGCACCTATTCATTGCAATATGAATCGCAGTGATTATAGCCACATTTTTCATTTCTTAATAATACTTTCTTTTTTTATTGTCTTTTTGAGACAAAAGATCATCTGTCAATCAGCTGTCTAATACAAAATCACCTTTTAATGAAGATAATTTAAAGATTCCAATACACTCATCTCACCATTTGAAAAAGAATGTTCGCACGGATATTCCCTGTTCAATACTTCAGTTCAAAACCAAGCCAATGACACTAGTAGTGGATCCAGGAAGGCCGCCCTCACCCCAAAGATTTTTCTGGCACCCTCATTCCCTTTTTTTGTTTCTTTTTACTCTTTTTTATATAACCTTGCCTTTTTGATTAATTATTGGCACCCTTGTCACATTGCTCCCCCCAAGATTTTGCTCAAGATCCCCCTTTGAATGACTCATTTACTTTATTACTTTAATTGTTAACTTTATTTATTTTATCAGCAAATTTCAATTTTGCTTCTTCTGTAGAACTATTTAGGCACAAACTCCAAAACGAGAAGAACAATAGGGAATTTTTTAAGACAGTTGGAACAAATTAAAATGAATATTTCAGCCCTATGTTATAGGGGCGTCCTCAGCAATACAAATAAGAAAAAACAACTTACAAGAGGATAAAATCAATAAAACTAAATGAACATTTTTCCAAAAAAGTCCCAGCATCCTTACCTCAGCGAAGTTCAGCCAGGACTGATAAATAAATTGTTCTGAAACGAGGCAATTCATTGAAATGAAAGAAAATGATTTAAAAACAGGTTTATAATTCCAGCCTAGCTTTTTTCGCTGCTGATCTTATGGGTCTATTTGTGACAGGTTCTGTGTTAATATCTATTGTTTTTTTGTAATATATCGTAAGGTCGTTTTTAATTAAATTTGTGTACAAAGCATTCAGATGGAAAGGCAGTGTCGTCTTCGTCTTTATTTAAATATTTAGACAAAATGTTTTTTAATTAGTTAAGGGATTATGTATCAAAACGATACTAAAGAAAAATTAATAATCGTTGAAAAATTCCGCGTCCAGTGCATTAACGGGTGGTGTAATCAAACATCGGTTGTCTCACGTTAATCTCGTTCGAAGCTTCGTCGACATATCACAAATGCGTCTGACGTAAGCATTATAGGGCGGCCCTAACAAAAATCTTGGTAGTGCTTATTCTTCCCCTAGGAAAAAATTCTAACAGCATCCATGGATCAAGGGTTTACTTCGAGAAAACTTGGAAAATGTCCAAACAAACTTCAGATAGATTGTCTGAAGTGAGTGAAAAAATTATCTGATGATCAAGGGCGTATCCAGGGCTTTTGCTCGGGGGCGGGGGAGTGGTATTTTTTGGACAAAGAAACTTTAAAAAACATCAGATTTTTGTATATGCATTTTTGTTACGTTTTTACGTGTCCGACATAAATTTAGGGGGCGGTTGTTCAAACCCAGACCCCCCCTCTTGATACGACCTTGCTGATGATTCTAAACTAGCGAGAGGAAGACTGACTAAACTTTGCTCTAAAAATCATAAAACAGAAAGCAATTAGTTATATTTAACTAATATAATTTAATATACAACTAATATCTGGGGGGGGTCAAAGTTATATTTAAATCTGCACCAACAATTACTAAAACACAACAAAGTTGTATAGCTCAGCTTGCGACAAGTTGGGCGTGTGTGGGGGTGGGAGGGGTGTATAATCATGTAATAATATTCTATAATATTTAAATAAATTTTGATGGAGTTTACGAACTTTCTTTTTTTTTCTGAATTTTACATATTGGAAATTCAGAGATATCGTGTTGTCAAGAAAAACCCAACATCTGGTCGTCGTCTACCTTAACTATGTTTTCAAAATTACAAAAAAAATTATATGTATGCAGTAATTAAAAATTTTGCTTGTAGTGCCGATGAGAGTAACCAATCAGGCTGAAAACAGTTTGTAAGAAACTCAATATAATAAAAAAATGTCTAATATTGACGAGACATGAAAACACATTAAAAGCTTGGCGGTGATTTCTATCGAAAGCGTAAATACCAATAATTGGAATACAAAAGAATTGGGGGGTAATGCTTACAACACTAAAGGCCAGAAAGTTTGAATTTTCAAAACAATTCAGTAGCGTCCATAAGAGACATCTACAAGAGCTGATGTCTTAGCTATACCTTATTGTGCTTAAACCATAGGAGCTTAATTTTCGGACTATGAAAACCGCTTTTGAGTTATCGACAAAATTTCTGCGTACACTAGATATTGATTTTACTAAGAATAAATACTTTTTTCTATCTAAATTCAGACATTCTATATTACAATGAAAATTGGTAAAATTCTAGTTAATTGACTTCTTGCTATCTCAGAAAGGGTTTAAGTAAGAAAAATGAAACTTTCAGGGATGAATCTACAGACTAAAGTATGTCTCGGGAAGGTATTTTGAAGCAACTACCTCCACTCCTTCTCCCTCTAGAGGGCCCTGACATTTGATGACCTTTAAAAATATGTGTGTTATAAAAGTGAATCCTTGCAAAATAGATCTTCTGCTTAATTGAAGTAAAACAAAATTGTTTTCAGCTTCATAACTTTCCTCAATTCCATTTTAGAAGGTTTTAAAGATATGCAAATACATTTCCAAAATTTTGAAAAAAAACATTGATATGGCTCAAAATTCTACTCAAGTAACAGAAATTGCAATTTCAGAACTGAAGGCAGAGAAAAAGCAACTAGTAACTGAAAACTAAGCTAAAATTTTGTTTTGTCAAAATTTCAATAGGTCATGTAGCCAAATTTCAGGACCCTCAAGAGAGAGAAGGAGTGGAAGTGGGTACTTTAAAATACCTTCCTGGGACATACTTTAGCCTGTACACCCATCCCTGAAACTTTTATTTTCCTAACCTAAACCCTTTCTGAGATAGCAAGAAGTCAATCAACCAGAATTTTACCTGAAAATTTAACTACAAACCTTTAACACAGAAATTTCACATACCCTCAAAGCCTGGTCCTTTAATAAGTGTTAATACATGTTACAAAATAAAATTTCCTGAGCAAATTCTATACGTGATTAGACACCTACACATTATTTTTTTCTTTTGGGGGGAAGGATAAAAAGATTTTTTACTTGATAATTTGAATAGAGGTCCCAAGAACTAGGGAAAATTTAGGATTTGGAAGGAGGGATACATACATATGTTTGTATGTGTTAATCAAGATTATTTGCTATGGTGAATAATTTGTTTCAAAGGTAAGGGTCTCTATGCATATCAAACGTATTAAACTAGAGCCCCTACGGAAGACCGGGTTCTTCGGAAAAATCGAATAATTAAGGCTGAGAAAGCACTTTTGAAGATTTCAATTATTATGGAATACAATTCCTCAGTTTGCATCCTTGGCAGTTCTCTATGCAAAAGTAGTTTTCTCCAAGATCAATATTTGCTTTTTCACGGACAAATAAAAAAAAGCTATTAATTAAGCAAATTTGCTTTGACGAATTAAGTATTCCAAGGCTGATGAATTATACGCATATCAAATACTTTATACGCGTACAAGTGTCAAGATTCATCGTAAATTTGATTTGACGAAAAAGAATGTAAAAAAAAACTAATTTTAATTCAAGGAAAAGTGAATGTTTCAATGATTGAGATAAAAGCCTTGCCCCTATAAGTTTCACACATGGGTAAAAAAATTTCTTTTTTTTTTTGCAGCATAGGCCTGGACACTTTGCTTGTTTAATCACAGAATAAAAAAGCAAACTTTAACAGTTTCTTTTCTCATAAAAGCAAAAAAGTGGCATCATGCTTGTAGCAACAACCTAGTAAAACTTACCTTTCTTGAGTTTTTTAGAGAGTTAAAATCATATCACATATCACAATCACAAGGTTGGTCATAAAAGCAAAAAAGTGGCATCATGATTGTAGCAACAACCTAGTAAAACTTACCTTTCTTGAGTTTTTTAGAGAGTTAAAATCATGTCGTAAAAATTACTGATTTTGTGGCCCGTAAAGACTATTGAGAGCTTTATGAATAATCCTTTTATTTTCTGAAGACCACTTAATGATTTTCCTGTTTCTATTCCTGTTGTGCTGTGTCGGCTTCGTGTTTTCAGTAAAGCGCTAGTTTTTCAGAATTCTATAAATATGAGGAAATACCGAAAGGTACTTTGTTTGAAAGTTTTTTTTCAAAAATACGTTGCATAATCCTCAAAGCAGTAATTTTTGTTCGTTTTAAGTTTCAACTTCGATCTTCACTTTCAGCAGAAAAACTTTCAATTAAAAAATTAAGTGAAATTTATGTCAAAAGCATTTTTCCTAAGCTTTGAGAATTAATTTGGTTAATCAGCTTTATTTTCTATTATAGGTTTTTTTGTAAGACAGAAAACATTTAAATTAGCAGCTTAAACATCTGGAAGGGTAATAGCTAAATAAAGAACTTGAGATTACCTATCAACAATATTTTCTTCAGTCTGATAAGTTTTCAGTAAAGCATTAAACTTCAGCTTAAAAAATTAGGAGATGATGATAGAAGCCACTGGCAGATTCGGGGGGACCCCGAACACTCCTCAATATTTTTCTGGCGCTCTCATTCCGTGTTTTTTCTGTTCCTTTTCAAACAAATTTGTCAATTTGGTCAATTTTTGGCACCCTTGCCTTTTCACATTCCCCTCCCCCCCCCAAGATTTTGCTCTAGATCCACCTGATATGGGTTGGAGCTCACCTCATATGTGAGTACTGTCGATTAGTTTTAAGTTTTGAGGCTCTTCTCTGTTTTTATTTGAATAATTTGTTATTATCCGTTTTAATTAACTTTTTTTAACGTCTTAATAGATAAATTACAGACTGTATAATTATGTCATTGAGAGTAAAATCTGCCACTCTGTGGGAGTGTTCTCAATGACACTGGTAGATTTTGGTAAAGCTTTTCAATACTTCAAAACCATATGGCTATCAAATCTTGCCTGATAAAACGTACATGCAGGCTACCCCTGTTTGGGTCAAAACGCTCAAAAACTGCAGTTTATCAGGACGCCATCTCTTTGTCTACAAAAAAACAGGACTGCCGACTTTTTGGTCCATGAATGTGTCTCCTGAGCATCCAAAAACGTGTAATTTTTAGCTAAAATGTGTTCATCTTGAAATCTCAAAAACTACAGGTTATTTTCTTTTTACCAGTTGAACTATTGACCAAAAGACGCTTTGTAAACCTTTTTCAAAGTAGCCAATTAACCTAAAATATAATGAAAACGAAAAGAAGCAATATACAAAATTCATACAAAATGTCTTAGTGTGAAAGCATGATACCATATCAACATGTAATTCCCTCACTTGGAAGAAAATTCTTTACTTACAACAAATCTGGCAAAACTTGAATGCTCAAAAAACAAAAGATACCGAGAAAAGGCACTACTTGGGTGGAAAATGTTTTTTTTCCAAAACATATATCCAGTAGGGAAACGTTTCGTTTTATGTGAAAAATTTACAAAAATGTGTCCCTTTTTGCCCTTTTATGTCATTATACCAGCATATAGAAAGCTGGAATAATGCTGGATAATCTTATGACATTAAGTATGTTCAGTTCCCTGTCGACAAATACACCAGAGCATAAATTATCATACGAGCGACTCTTCTCTCGAATCTCTACTATTTATTTGATGTGATAAGAAAAAAGTAAACCTTCAGAGATTTTTCTGTACAGAGAAGCAAGAACGCTCAATGAATTTTTTTTTCAATTGTATTAGACAAGAAGACATTATTTCATAGTAACCAACTTTTCTTTCGAAGTTAATTTTAATGGAAAATGACTAACTTTCTTTCTATGTTGATATAACAGGATATAAAAGAATTAAACTACCAGGCAATCCTCGTTTTGGACTTTCTTTTAAATTTAAATTTTTATGCCTTTTTAAAACAATTAAAAAATTTAATTCTTATCTATGTTCTTGATGGTAATCCTTGAGTAGGGAATTATTGTGTATTTAGTAAATCACAGATTACTGGCGGCAAAATATAAGAATCCAATTATAAAATAACAAGGAAATTATCATTTTTTGTTGATGTCCCAACCAATCTCATAATGTTTTTCAGAATATGCAAGTTTGGTGTCATTTTGAAATAATGAAATTGAACATTTGACCAAATCTCAAAGAGATATGTGCTTATTGGGGACTTCAATGCTATAATCTGTAATGATAATAGCAATCGGTCCGATCTGATGGGCGGGATTCAAGGATTGAGCTTTCTATAACTAGATAGTAAAAAAAGATTAAATTATAAGTAAAAGAGGAAAAAAAGTTTATGGATAGAATTTTAGGATAATCATTCCCCTTTTTGTATCATCATCATTTGTATCATGTGTATCATTTCCTATTTGTCACTGAGAATAACAGCCAGTTTCCGATCTATGGTTACGGGAAACGCAATTCCAGAGGCGAAAGATATATGTACTTATTGGGGACTTCAACTCTATAGTCTGTGAGGATAGTAGCGATCCGTCCGATCTGATGGGCATTATGGTTACGGGAAACGAGGCGAAAAGGGAAACGCGTATGGTTACGCGAAACGACGCAATTCCAGAGGCGAAAGATCGCCCGACTTGCGTTGAAGAAACAAACTTTCGTCGTAACAAACATGAAGTTCAAACGTCGTCGTCAATAACAGATAACCTAGAGATCCTCAGATGGTAAAATCGAGACCGTGATTGACTTTGTGCTGTTATCGAAGCGCTCGAAGCCATCCATACTAGACATAGGAGCGCTACCTCGAACATCCTCTGACCCTGATCATGGTATCCTGATATCAAAGTTGAAGCTAAATATCAAGCAACTGCCAAAATAAACACTACGGTATCCTGAAAAAAGGTAGACCTACATTTCCACCCTATCCGCCGAATTATGAAAAATACTGGTTATTCACTCTCCTGTGATCACCGCTAGCAAGGCAGACTCAGTATGCTAACAAGCCACATCAACCATCATCGAGATAGCGAATGACAACCTTGGCTGAAGAATCCCCAATGAAAACCCGCAAATTATAGATGATATCCAACAGTCCATGAGAGGATAGGCGACTTTACTGTAACAAGTCTGATCGCAAAAGCGGATATACCTACAAGCTTTTCAAGAGAAGGTCAGAGCAAGAGATAAGAAAGACAATACGTAACCACTTCGAATGATATGCGAAGACCGTGAATTATCGTTCGAGAAAGGGACCACAAGATCAGTTTTCAAACGGTATCGGTACCTAAAAAAAGAACCACAATTATCAGTGGTACCAGACATCGATGGAAGACTAGCGATTTAAAAAGGAAACTTGAAAGATGGAAAGAGCCCTTCAAAAACAAACCCATTCCCCCCTTCGTAGCTGCTGGTCCTGAAATAGAGAGAGAATTCCCCATTCCTAACCAAGAACTTGAGACGAAGATACCACCGAACTCATTGACGTCAGATCAGATGATATAACTGTATCTGTACCATACCCTTGTGTCTCCCATGTGGGAAATCGATCACGTACCGGTCAAAAATGCAAGGCCGCCATTGTCGCTATTTAGAAAAAGGGATCAAAAAAGGAATGGGGAAGCTACCGTTCAATTAGCCACACGAGCCATCAGTCACGCCTTCAGATAAAAGTTTTTACCCGGACGCCACGAAGCAACTAAAGCTTTTACCACTGGATAATATCAGGCCGGCTTTCGCCTCCGAAGATCAGAAACTAACCAGATATTCATCATTCGACAATTCATGAAGTGATATACCGAATTCAACCAAGAACTATACCCGCTATCCGTCGATTTCCGAAAGGTATTCGGCCTCATTTGCGCTAAGGATTCTGGAGTAGCGTCCTTTACAATAGAATCCCCGATGAAATAGTCCAAACTGTCAAAAGTCTGTATGACCAATTCTGGGTCCAAGTATTAGTTGCTGATGAATTGTCAGAAGAGTTCACAACTACATAAGGAGTAGTCCAGGGTTGCATCTTATCGCCATACCTTTTCAACCTCTGTCTAAATCCCGTTCGGTTATTGATACCATCAGCAAATAGCATTAAAATCGAAGGGTTGCTGATAGACAAACTGTCCCATGCAGATTATATAGATGTGCTAGTTATCTTTTCGCAAGAACTACAGGCACAAGCGCATAAGTTTCGTTACGCCACCAAGCCATTTGTGATGGAGATTAACGCAAGCAAGACCATTTTTATGGTGACAACAAGAAAACAGCTGGACTGTACCCTGTTCTGTACCTCGGTAGCTTCCTCTCCCCTAATAATTGTCATAGCTTTGATGCAAACCGTCGACTCCTGCTTGCAAGCTGTACCTTATGAAAACTAGCTAGCCTCTGGGAGAACGACCATCTCTCCAACAAAATCAGACTGGGCCTCCTCCATAGCCATGTATGGAGGCGGAACATGAAAAGTCAAAACCGAAGACGAAAGAAAACTTTCAGCATTTGAGATGAGATGCTTCCTTCATATTGCAAGAATCAAATACGCTGACGGCTTCACAAATAAGGAAGCACGTTGAAGGCTCCAGTCCACTGAACCTATCCTCAGCACAAGAAACAACAGCTGCGTTAATTCAGCCACGTCAAGCGGATGGAGGTAAGCCACATATCTAAAATCAGCTTTGAAGAAAATCTACACAGACTTCTTCCACGAGGCAGGCCACATAAACAATACGCAGAAAATTTCGAAAACAATGTCCACCTATCACAAAGCACATCAGCCAGAGGGATATACCCAGCCCTTAAGTACGATTTGGTACAAGTTATGGCCCCGAAACGTCCCACAAGGGTTACTGGGACCTAAGTAACTAATTTTTAACTTCTACTACCAACATTTGTTGCAGCAGCAAGCTGCCTGAGCCGACACAGTCGTGCACATTCATCATCCACCTTAACCTACTTAAAGCTTCACTCTTTACCGCTCCCACTTAATTCCAATTTTTTTTTTCAATTCTATCTTGTAACCTCTTCTCACCGTAATCGGGAAAGACTCGTTTTTAGCTTAGACCCTAATGAAAGACCAAAAAGCACAATCTTTGGCAATCTGCCATCCTTCATTCGAAAAACAAGGCTTGGCAATCCTAACGTTTCTTTCTTTACAACCCTAGAAAGTGGGATCAGTCCACAGCTTAGAAGCTTGGTTCGATATATGGTTGGTCAAGGAACGCCTAAAATTAGACTCATCATCTGACAGAAAGAATTTTAATTCAACAAACAGCTAAATCTCCATATTATACTTTGGATATTTGCCCTTAATTAGCTTAAAGCTTCATTTCTTTACATTCAACAATCTGTGTGACCTTCTCTCCGTTCGTTAGAGTTGCCAAATTCCTTCTTTTTTAAGTTTCGAATTTATCATATTTTCAGCCCAAATTGGTAAGTTTAAAAATCTTTTCTTCAAAAAAAAAAATACGAAATTTAGTTTCTACTAATGTGTTCAGTATGCCATACAATAGGGAAATTACAATTCATGACAGAGGATTATACTAATAATCAGGCATTCATTAACATTTAATTAATTCCAAATTCATTTCATACCTTTTCTATTATCCCCCCTTTCTTAATTAGAGCTCCCTTCATCTCTTTTTTTTATCTTTTCGACTTCGCTTATTTTCGGCCAAAACTGATCAGTTCAAATAAATTCTCTAGAAGAAAACTTAAAACATGGTATCTACTATTGGCTTCACAAGGATATTAGAGGTCATGACAAAACAAAAACGCTAATCACTTTGCTTGGATTTCCAAAGTGGACCTACCGACTGACTGCACGTAACTGTCCAATAGAAAGCTGATTTTACGCTATATTTTATATCTATATATATAAAGATAAGTTGTCTGTGTGTGTGTGTGTGTCGAGTGACGTCATGTTTGTGTGTCGACTAACGTCATGTTTGTCGACTGACGTCAATATAAGGATTGAGCTGTATGCGTCATGAAGTTGTTTGTCGACTGACGTCATGTTTGTCAACTGATGAAATTACATACCGGGACACCGGGACACAAATGACGACCGAGACACAGGGAATATAAATGACGACCGGGAACCTCAAAGAGAAATTACAGACTGGGACACCCGGACACAAATCACGACCGGGACACAGGGAATGTAAATGACGACCGGAACATAGGGACACAAGTACAACGAGGACGCCGGGAGCACAGGCGGGATATATAAATGACGACCGGGACACAGGGATTGTTCGAATAGAAATTACAGACCGGGACACAAATGACGACCGGGACACCGGGACACAGGGAATATAAATGACGACCAGGACACTCAAAGAGAAATTACAAACTGGGATACCGGGACACAAATGACGACCGGGACACAAGGACACATCATTAGAATAATGAGGTATAGATCTGAATACGGATTGTTTTTCCCATGGACAATTATATGTTTCATGTTCAAGAGTCAGTAAACCTGACAATCCATTTATATGCACAGACAATGGGACAGCGATGAATGTTGTATATTCGCATATTTTACGTAGTTAAAAACATATATATATATATATATATATGTATATATATATATATATATATATATATATATATATATATATATATATATATATATATATATATATATATATATATATATATATATATATATATATATATATATATATATATATATATATATATACATATATCTATATATATAAAAATAAGTTGTCTGTCTGTGGATCAGGTGACGTCATGTTTCTGGGTTGACTGACGTCATGTCCGAAGATATACTCCATCGAAAACAGTTAGAGACGTCAGATATGACTTTTGATTTTACATCAGAAATTTATAATTACACTTTAGTTGTTATAGAAGATTTGTGCGTACGTATGGCAAACAAACCTCTTCAGGATTTGGGAATGCCTTCACCTAACCGTATCGCTGCTGTTTCGACATGTGTAGAATTGGATCGTGAACAAAGTTACAGTACGAGTGATCTATTGTCGTATGTACAAAATAACATTTCCAAGTTAACGTCGGAACAAAAAGACATTTATGATACGATAATGCATTGTGTCGATAACAACGTTGGAGAAATTTTCTTTTTGGATGCGCCAGGAGGTACTGGTAAAACGTTTGTGATAAAACTGATTCTGGCATCAATTCGATCAAAAAATGATATAGCGTTGGCAATTGCGTCGTCCGGAATAGCCGCAACATTGCTGCCTGGTGGAAGAACTGCTCATTCCGCTTTGAAATTGCCTCTGAACTTGCATTCTACAGAAACTCCCACGTGGAATATTTCCAAATCATCTGGGATGGGTAAAGTATTGCAGCAATGCAAACTTATTATTTGGGATGAGTGCACAATGGCACACAAAAAATCGCTCGAGGCTCTGGATCAATGCTTGAAAGATTTGAGAGGGAAGTCGAAACCCTTTGGCAGCACATTAATATTGCTTGCGGGAGATTTCAGGCAAACATTACCTATAATACCTAAATCAACTCCTGCAGACGAAATGAATGCTTGTCTGAAAAATTCTAATTTATGGGCACACGTAAAAACATTAAAATTAACTACAAATATGCGTGTCCGATTGCAAAACGATGACTCTGGTCAAACATTTTCAGATCAATTGCTGGCAATGGGAAACGGAAAGCTCCCAGTAGACTCGATTTCAGGACGTATACAACTACCTGCTGATTTCTGTAATTTAGTGACGTCCAAAAATGAATTGATTGAAAAAGTATTTCCGAATATTCTAAAAAATTATAAAAATAATAAATGGCTAAGTGAAAGAGCGATTCTTGCACCCAAAAATATAGACGTCCACGAAATCAACAATATTGTTATAATACTATTAAGAAATATAAACCCACCAAAGCTTTGCAATGGCACTCGACTTGCCGTAAAAAAAAACAATGGAAAACCTAATAGAGGCCACAATCTTGACAGGGCCTTTTGAGGGTGAGGCTGTTCTTATTCCTCGCATTCCCATGATTCCAACGGATCTGCCTTTTCAATTTAAAAGATTGCAATTCCCAATTCGATTAGCATTTGCAATCACCATTAACAAAGCTCAAGGGCAATCACTAGAAAAATGCGGTATAGATCTTAATACAGATTGCTTTACCAATGTACAATTGTATGTTGCATCTTTGAGGGTCGGTAAACCTGACAATCTATTTATACGCACAGACAATGGGACAGCGAAGACTGTTGTATATTCACAAGTTTTACGTAGTTAATTTGTATTGTATCTATCTATCTATCTATCTATATAAAAACGAGTTGTGTGTATGCATGTTTGTTTGTTTGTAAAAAGAGCGTTTGCATATGACGTCATTATTAGTACATACGGCTTTGTATATGGACAGACAATGGGAAAGCCAAGAATGTTGTATATTCGCAATTTTTACGTAGTTTGAAACACATATATAAATCTATCTATATTCACAGGTGGGACACAGGGACACAACTACAATGGCGCGTAACTAATATGGCGCGTAACGACTTACGCGCGCAGGGGGGCTTGGGGGGCGCGAAGCGCCCCTCCAACTAGGTGTTGGGGTGGCGCGAAGCGCCACCCCAACAGCTAGTATATATATATATATATATATATATATATATATATATATATATATATATATATATTCACAGGTGGGACACAGGGACACAACTACAATGGCGCGTAACGACTTACGCGCGGGGGGGCTTGGGGGGCACGAAGCGCCCCTCCAACTAGGTGTTGGGGTGACCGGGACACTCAAAGAGAAATTACGAACTGGGACACCGGGACACAAATGACGACCGGGACATAGGGAATATAAATGACGACCGGGACACAGGGACACATCATTAGAATAATGAGGTATAGATCTGAATACAGATTGTTTTTCCCATGGACAATTATATGTTGCATGTTCAAGAGTAAGTAAACCAAGAGTAATATATATACATATATATATATATATATATATATATATATATATATATATATATATATATATATATATATATATATATATATATATATATATATATATATATATATATATATATATATATATATATGTATATATATATATATATATATATATATATATCTATTCACAGGTGGGACACAGGGACACAACTACAATGGCGCGTAACTAATATGGCGCGTAACGACTTACGCGCGCGGGGGGGGCTTGGGGAGCGCGAAGTACCCCACCAACTAGACATTGGGGTAGCGCGAAGCGCCACTCCAACAGCTAGTTCACTATATTATATTCTCTAGAAGAAAACTTGAAACAAAGTATCTACTATTGGCTTCACAAGGATATTAGAGGTCATGACAAAACAAAGAGGCTACAAACTTTGCTTGGATTTTCAAAGTGGACTTATCGACTGACTGCACCTAACTGTCCAGTAGAAAGCTAATTTTATGCTATATTCTATATTCGCTATATTATATTCTCTAGAAGAAAACTTGAAACATAGTATCTACTATTGGCTTCACAAGGATATTAGAGGCCATGACAAAAGAAAAAGGCTATAAACTTCGTTTGGATTTTCAGAGTGGACTTATCGATTGACTGCACCTAACTGTCCAGTAGAAAGCTGATTTTACGCAATATTCTAAATTTGCTATATTATATTCTCTAGAAGAAAGCTTGAAACAAAGTATCTACTATTGGCTTCACAAGGATATTAGAGGTCATGACAAAACAAAAAGGCTATAAACTTCGTTTGGATTTTCAAAGTGGACTTATCGACTGACTGCACCTAACTGTTCAATAGATTTACGCTAATTTTACACTACCTCGAGTATTCAATAGCCCTTAATTAGTCACAAACTTCATTTCAAACTAATATAATTATTACCATGTAAGCAATAGTTTTTGCATATACACTACATTTTACGATAATCTTACATTTATGGCAGTCAACAATTACTTGCAATAGATGGTTAACACACCTATTTCCAAATAGTTTAAGTTTAGTTTTCTTTTTTTTTTGAACATTATGTCCTTCAATGTAGAACTCTAGGTAAAATAAATTGCAAAAGACCGATATTGTATCATGCTCTTCAACATTATAGGTGATATTCATTATTATCCTTCGACTTAATGCAAACATAGTGACTTTGACCCCCCCCCCCATCAATTTTCACTAACACTAACAACTATCACTGCTATAGCTTTTTTGGATGATTCTAGTGGGGTCATTCTGAAAAATTAAAAAAAATGAGGTATTTTTAACTTACGAACGGGTGATCGGATCTCAATGAAATTTGACATTTAAAGGATAGTTTAAGTTAAAGTTGGTGTGAATGTTATATGTTATAGTGGTATAAAACTATATGACCCCACTAGAATTTATCTAGGCTGGATAATATACTGTATGGTCTAGCCATTCAGGGCAATGCAAATGGCTTAATTGGTGTGAATGTTATATGTTATAGTGGTATAAATCTATATGACCCCACTAGAATTTATTTAGGCTGGATCATATTCTATGGTCTGGTCATTCAGGGCAATGAAAGTGCCTTAATTGGTGTGAATGTTATATGTTATAGTGGTATAAATCTATATGACCCAAATAGAATTTCTCTAGGCTGGATCATATTGTATGGTCTGGCCATTCAGGGCAATGAAAGGGCCTTAATTGGTGTGAAATCTTTTAGATGTATTGTTTCTATTTACCATCAGGATCTCATCAGCACAGTTTTCATTCTTTTTACAGTTTTCAGGAGAATAGTTCACACGAACATAGCACGCATAGGTAGTTTTTAGGTAGGTTTTTAGGTAATTCCACACATAGGTTTTTAGGTAGTTCCATACCTAAAAGTTAACTTCCAAGTTAATATAGGAGAAGATGGAAATCCGATGCTTGTAAACGTCTTACAAAATGCCATTGTTCTCATCACGCCTATCAACATAACCGTGGCAGAGGTTTAAAGGAAATTTTTTTCCAGCGCCCCACCCCATAAAATTGAGAAAAAGTGGTGTAAAACTTAATTCAGTAGTAATCGAACGTTCCTGATAATTTGTGCTGCAATATCCTTCAAGCCTTTTTAGTAGACCTAAGACCTTAGTAGACCTTTTTAGTACACCTAGCATAGCTGTCTCACTGTCAACACGACTAAATGGAGGATGAAAAGGGTGGGGGATTAGGGTATAGTATAGTATAGTGGGGTTAGAGTATCCTTTTTTGGGTGGGGAATTTGGCAAGTAGTAAGTGCTACAAAAAAGGACATAAGTCAATTATTTCTACCTGCTACAATTAGATATTGGCAATTCATCTCAGTCTTCCTATCAACTACTAATAAAATGTAATCGTAGAAACAAAAATTCAGGTTATTTAAAGAAAAAATTGAACTTTGTACAAGGTTAAAGTACCATAGTCATCAATATGAAAACAGTTTTTGCTCCTTGGAACCATCTTAGGTGAATCCATACCTTGAAGCCACGATCCTCTGGGATTTTACATCTGTTTTTTGAAAATTATGAAGTTTTAAGGCAGTATTACATGTTCTTCACTGTTGCCAGCTTAGAAATAATTAGTCAAATGTAACAAAATTTGGCCGTAAAAATTCAAGCACTAACAATACATTCATTCCCAAAATTAACTACAACTTCTTAACCTTTTCGGCACCACACGTTTTCACCTAACTTTTTTCGAATTTCCTATCCACGTCTCTTTTTTCTTAAATTTACAGCCCACTTTTACCAAAACTATATAACTGCATATGGAGGTCTTTTCACTGAAAATTATATTCCTAATTGTTCCTATTTTTATGGCACTTGGTATTAACCAAGTGACATATAGCAATCGCAAATTCTGTCGGTCTGTCTGTCGGTCCCGGTTTTGATACTTTAGGCACTTCCAGGTAAGCTAGGACGATGAAATTTGGCAAGCGTATCAGGGACCGGACCAGATTAAATTAGAAATAGTCGTTTTCCCGATTTGATCATCTGGGGGAAGTGGGGGGGGGGTTAGTTCGAAAAAAATAGAAAAAATGAAGTATTTTTAACTTATGAGCGGGTGATGGGATCTTAACGAAATTTGATGTTTGGAATAATATTGTATCTCAGAGCTCTTATTTTAAATCCCGACCGGATCTGGTCACATTGGGGGGGGGGATTTGGGAGGGGGAAACCTAAAACTTGGAAAACACTTAGAGTGGAGGGATCGGGATGAAACTTGGTGGGAAAAATAAATTCAAGTCCTAGATACATGATTGACATAAAAGGAACGGATCCACTCTCTTTGGGGTAGTTGGGGGGGTATTTCTGAAAAATTAGAAAAAATGAGGTATTTTTAACTTACGAACGGGTGATCGGATCTCAATGAAATTTGATATTCAGAAGGATATCGTGTCTCAGAGTTCTTATTTTAAATCCCGACCGGATCTGGTGACATTAGGGGGGGGGAGTTGGGAGGGGGAAACCTAAAACTTGGGAAACGCTTAGAGTGGAGGGATCGGGATGAAACTTGGTGGGAAAAATAAGCACAAGCCCTAGATACATGATTGACATAACCGGAACGGATCCGCTCTCTTTGGGGTAGTTGGGGGAGGGGTTAATTCTGAAAAATTAGAAAAAATGAGGTATTTTTAACTTACGAACGGGTG
Organism: Artemia franciscana; assembly: GCF_032884065.1. Classification (NCBI taxonomy): domain Eukaryota; kingdom Metazoa; phylum Arthropoda; class Branchiopoda; order Anostraca; family Artemiidae; genus Artemia; species Artemia franciscana. The sequence goes on along the minus strand of NC_088874.1, from coordinate 36,710,853 downwards.
ATCGGATCTCAATGAAATTTGATATTTAAAAGGATATCGTGTCTCAAAGCTCTTATTTTAAATCCTGACCGGATCTGGTGACATTGGGGGAATTTTGGGGCGGTGGAACCTAAAATCATGGAATACGCTTAGATTGGAGAGATCAGGATGAAACTTGGTGGGAAAAATGGGAAATTTTTTGGATTGATGAAAAAAATTTTTGAGAAAAATTTTGGATGATGACTAAGGTTCTGTTAATAATTTGGATACAGTGATAAAAATCACGTCATTCTAGAATCTATATGGCCCCACTAGAATTTATCTAGGCTGGATCATATTGTATGGTCTGGCCATTCAGGGCACTAAAAGTGCCTTAATTGGTGTGAATGTTATAGTGGTATAAATCTATATGACCCCACTAGAATTTATCTAGGCTGGATCATATTGTATGGTCTGGCCATTCAGGGCAATGAAAATGCCTTAGTTGGTGTGAATGTTATATGTTATAGTGGTATAAAACTATATGACCCCACTAGAATTTATCTAGGCTGGATAATATACTGTATGGTCTAGCCATTCAGGGCAATGAAAGTGCCTTAATTGGTGTGAATGATATATGTTATAGTGGTATAAATCTATATGACCCCACTAGAATTTATCTAGGCTGGATCATATTGTATGGTCTGGCCATTCAGGGCAATGAAAGTGCCTTAATTGGTGTGAATGTTATATGTTATAGTGGTATAAATCTATATGACCCAAATAGAATTTCTCTAGGCTGGATCATATTGTATGGTCTGGACATTCAGGGCAATGAAAGGGGCTTAATTGGTGTGAAATCTTTTAGATGTATTGTTTTTATTTACCATCAGGATCTCATCAGAACAGTTTTCATTCTTTTTACAGTTTTCAGGAGAATAGTTCACACGAACAGAGCACGCATAGGTAGTTTTTAGGTAGGTTTTTAGGTAATTCCACACGGTTTTTAGGAAAAATAAGCAGAAGTCTTACATACGTGATTTACATAATTGGAACGGATCCGCTCTATTGGGGTGGGGGGTTAATTCTGAAAAATAAGAAAAAATTACGTATTTTTAACTTACGAAGGAGTGATCGGATCTTCATGAAACTTCATATTTAGAAGGACCTCGTAACTCAGATCTCTTATAAAATATCAACCGGATCAAGCGTAATTGGGGGGGGGGACCGGAAATCTTAGAAACCTGTCTAAGATACGTGACTGACATAACCGGACTGGATCGGCTCTCTTTGGTAGAATTGGGGGGAGGGGTAATTTTGAAAATTGAGGCATTTGTAACTTACGAAAGGATGACCAGATTTAATGAAATTTGATATTTAGAAGGATCGTGTGCTTTAAAGTTCTAATTTTAAATTCCGACCAGATCCTGTGACATTGGGAGGGAGTTGGAGGGGGAAATCTTGGAAAAGCACTTGGAGTGGAGGAATCGGGATGAAGCTTGGTGGATAGAATAAACAAATGTCCTTGATACGTGATTGACAGAATCGTACTGGATTCGCTCTCTTTGGAGGAGTTGGGGGGAGGGGTTCAGTGATTTGGCGAGTTTGGTGCTTGTGGACGTGCAAGGACGATGAAAATTGGTAGGCGTGTCAGGGAGCTGCACAATTTGACTTGATAAAGTCGTTTTCCCAGATTCGGCCATCTGGGGGGCTAAAGCGAGAGGAAAAATTAGAAAAAATTAGGTATTTATAACTTACGAGTGGGTGATTGGATCTTAATGAATTTTGATGTTTGGAAGGACATCGTGACTCAGAGCTCTTATTTTAAATCCTGACCGGCATTAAGCCTCTTATTTTCCTTTTTAAATCAATCTATTGATTCATAGAATTTTGTTAGAGCTCATACCATATGATCTCTTGGCTCTTAGCTCTTCTCGCCTCGTCACAAGTGCCATATGAGCTCTTAGCTCTTGTTTTTAGATAGATACGATTGTGTAATTTCCATCTAGCTAATTCAAGCAGTAACTTTCGTTTTCAGAAGTTTTTGGTATTTTAAGTATGCTGCCTCTGCGATTCATCTCCAAGGTGACCCTGAACTGCTCACTATTTTCCAGCGATTCCTTTCTAGGGTATGAATATTTCTTCAAAGGATGAACTGACTCGCCAAAGATAGCAAAAATGAATACGCAAATATCCTCCCCCCCCCCCAAAAAAAAGGAAAATTTGGAATTTTTCATTGTGGCTTGGGAAAACTTGGAATGTTTCAAATGTTTCAAGCAACATTTTGAAGATAAAAAATTTCTAAATTTTTCTTCTCGTATATCAGCAGATATGTAGGATCGACTAGTATATTTAATTAATTCACAGATAAAATAAGCTTACCAAAAATACAAAATACAAATTAACTTCTTAAACAATTTATTTTAAGTCTTCATCATCACAAAGATCAGGAAAATCTGCAAGATAAAAACAAACAATAAGCACTTGGCCATGCTAACAACAAGAGAAATGAACAAATAGAATATTCATGACAAAAAGTCTATGAAGAATATGTACACTCCAAAACATCGAAATGGCAGAACTTCCATACAACCAGAACCTCTAGCTCCGTGATTCCCAACGTGGGGCACAGGCCCCACTGGTGGGACATGGCATGATTTTGAGGGGTCATGTGTAGGACATGCACCCTTTGACTGACTATACTCTAGAGCAGTGGTTCCCAACCTTTTTCGGTCCGCGTACCCCTAGTCAAGGCCCAAAAAGTTTGCGTACCCCTTTCTTGAGAATCGTTGTTTTACTTTTTTCTTAACTAAAATCAGATTTTCAAAAACACGAGATTTATTGTCCAATATGACGGTGCTTAAATGTACGTACAAAATCAATGAGAAACTTGAGGCTGCTTTTTTGCTAAAATATTATCAAATCTTGGCTCGATGTCACTAACGGCAATTATAAGGTCATTTTGTACACTCAGTCTGTTTCTGTGTTTGGTTTTGATCAATGACATTGCCGAAAATGACACTTCACAAAGGTAAGTGGATCCGAATGGTAACAAAGCAGACATGGCGATTTCACTTAGTTCCTTGTATTCTCCTTTCACCTCCAGCCAAAACTGGGAAACAGTTACATTTTGGAATTTCAGTTCTAAGGCGCGATCACTGGCAAGTTCGATCAGATTCTCTGTAAGCTTGTCACTAAGACCGGAGCTTGAGGTCACGTCTTCAACAAATGGATTTTGGATCCAATCCTGCGTTCTATCTTGGTTCATAATCGATGGGAAATATGACACAAGTTCATCTCGCAACTTTGTCAGATGCTCCCGAATACAATCACAGATTGTGTTGAGGTTATCAATTTCACTATCGTCCGCAAACTTGTCAAGGGTCGGGAAGACACTAAAGCTGTTTCTTTGAACCTTTTTAAGCCAGAACTCCAATTTCTTGATGAAAGCACACATCTTCGAATTCAGGGAGAGTTCGTCCGTCCGGAAACCTTGCATTGACAGATTCAAGTCATTCAGTTTGTCGAAAATATCCGCAAGATAGGCCAGCCTGCAGACCCAGTCCTGGTTTTCAAAAAGTGAACTGAATGCAGATTTTTGCTCCAGAAGAAACATATGAACTTCTTGTCGAAGCTCGAAAAGTCTGTTTAAAATCTTCCCACGAGACAACCAGCGAACTTCTGTGTGCAGAAGTAAATGTTGATGTTCTGAACCCATCTCTTGGCACAGCAACTTGAACATTCTTGAGTTCAGTGGTCGGGCTTTGATGAAGTTGATCACTTTTACAGCCTCGTTGAGGGTCTCGTGCAGATGTGCGTTCATCCTTTTCGATGCAAGAGCTTGCCTGTGAATGATGCAGTGCAACCACTTCACCTTTGGATTTTTCTTCCTTATCCAGGCCATGAGCCCATTATTCTTCCCTGTTAGGGCGGCAGCTCCATCACTGCAAACTGATAGACACCAGTCCCAAAAGATGCCCCCTTCTGCGAAGAATTTGTCAATCACCTTGAATAGTTCTTCTCCCGTTGTTCTTGACTGTAGGTTTTCACAAAACAGAATATTTTCTCTTATGTCAGAACAATCTTGATATCGAACAAAGACGATCACCTGGGCTTCACCTGACACATCCGTGCTTTCGTCAAGCTGTAACGCAAACATCTTCGTCAACTTTATTTGCTCAATAACCTGCATGACAATATCGCTTGCAATGTCTTCTATCCTTCTTGAAATGGTATTGTTCGACACAGGTATAGACTGAAGGGCAGTAGCAGTTTTCGTGTCAAACATTATTTCACTGACTTTCACTAGTGCTGGTAATATCAGACATTCGGCGATGGTGTGCGTTTTTTTTCTGTTTCGCAACTAAATATGAAACAGCATACGAAGCCCGGAGAGCCTTTGAAGAAACTGATGCCACTTTTGCAATTTCCAAACAGTTACTAGCGAATGCTTCTTGTTTACGCTTGAAAAACTCTATGGGCTTACTGACATGAGAAGGGTGCACAGTACTGAGATGCCGGTTCATATGCGCAGGTTTCATGGAACTGTTGGCCAAGACTTGACCACAAAGAACGCACTGTGCATTCACTGGATCAGACTTTGTCGCACTAAATCCGAGCCCTAGGTATTCTGACAAATATCGACGCACTTTGACCAATGATTCGTCATATTTCTTCTTCTTAGGTGCAGGTTCAGAGTTTTGGGTACCATCATTCGGCTTCTTGTTATTCCTGATCAGGAATCTATCCATCTTTGTCTGCAACCGCAATTCACGAACTTCGTGTTTCAACAGATGACAAGATACTGAACTTGCTGAGTTTAAATCGAGACCTTACGGCTATGGAGAAAAATTAGCATCGAGACCTTACGGCTATGGAGAAAAATTAGCGGGTTACTGAAAGCGAAAGTTTTGAAAATTAGTCTGAAATTACGTACAATGGGTTATGTTATCTGATTCTGAGGGAAATGTTGGAACTGAGTCAGAAACAAGTTTTAAAGATGTAGACTAATTTAATTTTGGGACCTTCACGTACCCCCTGCGAGGGTTTCGCGTACCCCCTGGGGTACGCGTACCACCGGTTGGGAACCACTGCTCTAGAGTCTTAATTTTGTAGAAGAAGTTTTCATGAGAATGACTTCACATTCATATGAATTTAAAAAGCAAAAATTACGTGATAGTACAGCAATGACGTCATCGATTTCATAAAAGATGTTATACCAAGTTAATGACTTTTAAGCTTCCTTTAGGTAAATACACGTAAAATTTTGAGCAGCAAAATTTCAGTATCATAGGGGGGGACATAAGGATTTTGGAAATACTTAGGTGGGGCATGGCCCAAAATTAGTTGGAAATCACTGCTCTAGATTCAAAATCTGGCTCGAAGACAACTTGGCTCCCTTCTCTCTCTCTCTAAACCTTTAGTATATAGAAATAGCTGAAATTTATTGCAGTTAGAATCAATCGATTCAAAAGCCAGATATTTTTCAGACACGATTCAGAGTTGATGTTTGAAGGAAGAAAGCTTCACAGTAACAAGATTTAAACCCTTCAACACATGAACGAGAACTTCTTGATTCAAAATCCAATTGTCTTATCACTTGCTCACAGTTCAATTTCAGTTAATTTCCATTAATTGAATCAATTATTTCATCATTCTTTATCAATTTTATTAATTATTTTATTTAGTAAGGCATTAAATCGATACATCAGGGACCGAATACTTGCTTGCCCAGGGATTGGCCTGGGTTTGATTTGCGGTTGACCTAATTTGTTACCTAAAAGAATTACGGACTACATATTATTAACTAAAGAGAGTGAAATAAAACCATATATGATATTGTCTTTGAAAGATAGTTGTATCTTCGAAAGTGTGCTAAAACCTTAGACATAATTGTTTCCTCCTATCACATAAATGTGATGTTCAGTTTTCGTTTTTTGTTTAAAAAGAAGAAATCTTATAGAACCGAGAGGTTTGAGCCACCTGAAAAACTCTGATTCGTTTATTATCATTGAAATGCCTAATAAGCGCTGATAACGCCCTATTCCTTACGTTTCGGGTTCACATAAAGACCCATACATCGTTTTTAACATAAGAAAAACGAAAAAAAAACAAGGGTACATTACACTTCATAATAAGTTCCACATTAATATAGTCACACCTTCGAAAGTGTGCTAAAACGTTAGACACAATTGTTGCCTCCTATCACATAAATGTGATGTTCAGTTTTCTTTTTTTCTTTAAAAAGAAGAAATCTTATAGAATCAAGGGGAATGAACCCCCTGAAAACTCCGACTCGCTTATTCATCATTGAAATGTCTAATAAGCGCTGATAATGCCCTATTCCTTACGTTTCGGGTTCACATAATGACCCATACATCGTTTTTAACATAAGAAAAAAAAAACAAAAAAAACAAGGGTACATTACACTTCATAAGAAGTTCCACATTAATATAGTTACACCTTCGAAAGTGTGCTAAAACGTTAGACATAATTGTTGCCTCCTATCACATAAATGTGATGTTCAGTTTTCTTTTTTTCTTTAAAAAGAAGATATCTTATAGAATCAAGGGGAATGAACCCCCTGAAAACTCCGACTCGCTTATTCATCATTGAAATGTCTAATAAGCGCTGATAATGCCCTATTCCTTACGTTTCGGGTTCACATAATGACCCATACATCGTTTTTAACATAAGAAAAAACAACAAAAAAAAGGGTACATTACACTTCATAATAAGTTCCACATTAATATAGTCACACCTTCGAAAGTGTGCTAAAACGTTAGACATAATTGTTGCCTCCTATCACATAAATGTGATGTTCAGTTTTCTTTTTTTCTTTAAAAAGAAGAAATCTTATAGAATCAAGGGGAATGAACCCCCTGAAAACTACGACTCGCTTATTCATCATTGAAATGTCTAATAAGCGCTGATAATGCCCTATTCCTTACGTTTCGGATTCACATGATAACCCATAAATCGTTTTTAACATAACAAAAAGAAAAAAACAGGGATGCATTACACTTCATAATAAGTTCCACATTAATATTTTTTCAAATATATTGCTTTTGAAACCTTACCAGCAATTAAAATGTGAGCCTAGTTAATTCTAAAATTTAAAAATGTTCTATGCTTCCTATTTCGCCACTTTGCTTAGGTCAATTTTTTCCCTGATATTTAAGGCGTTTCTACTTCCTAAAATCTATTATTTCAGTATGAGATTCTCATGTTTTAAAACTTTCAAAAGTGGAGATGAGTACACCCTCTACATCTTCAACTAGGACAGAAATGGAATCATTGAAAGATAAGAAGATAGATATACAGTGAATATGATTTCCTGATTGAAAAAGAAATCATTGAAAAGAAAAACAAGACTAAGTGTTTTTTATAATGATATTCGTACCATAACTAGATAGGTCAAATCGGTTGTAATTAGGTCTTGGAATTTGGTAGAAGGGGATCCACTCAAGAAACCATCTAATTGTTTTAACCTTTATTTCCAATACTTAATTGAAACTCCGATTCTCTTATTCATAATTAAAATACCTAATAAGCGCTATAACGCCCAATTCCTTACGTTTCGGATTCACATACTAACCCATAAATGTAAGACTATCTCTATGCGTAATACCATGCTGACTTATTCCTACTTTCGCTTTTCTAAATATTTCTTTTAACCAGCTCAAAAAACAAATGACATAAACGTGCTAAGAACTATGACCGAAATTAGTCGCACTTCGCACAACGCCAGCTAGTGGGACATTTATGTCTGCATTATAATGCTGTACGAAATGTCGGCTGAGAATAGAATAAAGTGAATTTAAATGAATACTTCTCTCACAATCTAAAAATTTGTTGTTCACATACAAATGTATCAAGCCATTTTCTTTTTCTATTGTTATCCGTTTGATCATGCAGCACTCGGAGACCAAGCTTTGCTTGTGAAGAGAATTACAAACATTAAAACGACATTCAGTGTAACCCCCCTCCGGAAAGCATACACCCCATACCCTGATTTACTAAGACACATCTTCATAGTTGACCAGCTTTCAGCCATGGATGCATCAAAATTAGATTATCAAAACATGAAATTAGCAATGAACAGTCCTGTAGTAAACAAGTCGTTAGGATGTTAAATTTGTTTTAACATCCTTTATTTATTTATTATTTTATTTACTTATTTATTATTATTTATTTACTAGCTGTTGGGGTGGCGCTTCGCGCCACCCCAACACCTAGTTGGTGGGGGCGCTTCGCGCCCCCCCCCAAGCCCCCCCGCGCGCGTAAGTCGTTACGCGCCATATTAGTTACGCGCCATTGTAGTTGTGTCCCTATGTCCCACCTGTGAATATAGATATATATATATATATGTTTTTAACTACGTAAAACTTGCGAATATACAACATTCTTTGCTGTCCCATTGTCTGTGCATATAAATAGATTGTTTACCGACTCTTGAAAATGCAACATATAATGGTCCATGGGAAAACAATCCGTATTCAGATCTTATTTAGATTTTTAGATTTTTTAGTTTTTTTATTAGTTTTTATTTTTTTTCTTTTTAGTTTTTTTGTAGTTTTTACCTTTTTTTTAGTTTTTTTTTACTTATATCCTGGTCGTCATTTATACTCCCTGTGTCCCGGTCGTCATTTGTGTCCCGGTGCTTTGTTGATTGCTAATCGAACATTCCTTTTGTCCCGGTCGCTTTCTCTTTGAGTGTCGTCATTCATATTCCCTATGTGCCGGTGTCCCGGTCGTCATTTGTGTCCCGATGTCCCGGTCTGTAATTTCGTCAGTTGAAAACTTATGATGAAATAAATTTTTAATTTTTTCCCTTTTTTTGTTTTTAGTTTTTTTTTATTGGTTTTTACCTTTTTTTAGGTTTTTTAGTTTTTTTCTTTTTTCTTTTTAGTTTTTTTTGAAGTTTTTATCTTTTTAGTTTTTTTATTTTTATTTATATTTTTTTAGTTTTCTTTTTCTCCTTTATTTTTCAGTTTTTTCCTTTTTTAGTTTTTTTTCTTTTTAGTTCTTTTAGTTTTTACCTTTTTTAGTTTTTTTTAGTTTTTTTAGTTTTTTAGCTTTTTTTATTTTTTTTTTATTAGTTTTTAGTTTATTTTATGGTTTTTTCCTTTTTTTAGTTTTTTATCTTTTTTTAGTTTTTTTTTAGTTTTTAAGCTTTTTTAGATTTTTTTATTTTGTTTTCTTTTTTTTGTAGTTTTTACCTTCTTTAGATTTTTGCTTCTTTTATTTTTTTAGCTTTTTTAGTTTTTTTTCGTTTTTTCTTTTTAGTTTTTTTGTAGTTTTTATCTTTTTTATTTTTTTGTATTTTTATTCATATTTTTTTAGTTTTCTTTTTCTCTTTTATTTTTCAGTCTTTTCCTTTTTTTAGTTTTTTTCTTTTTTAGTTTTTAGTTTTTTTTTAGTTTTTTACCTTTTTTTAGTTTTTTTAGTTTTTTAGATTTTTTAGTTTTTTTATTAGTTTTTAGTTTTTTTTGTAGTTTTTGCCTTTTTTTAGTTTTTTCAGTTTTTTTTAGTTTATAGTTTTTTACCTTTTTTTAGTTTTTTTTAGTTTTTTAGCTTTTTTAGTTTTTTTTTTCTTTTTAGTTTTTTTTGTAGTTTTTACCTTTTTTAGTTTTTTTTCTTATTTTGTATTAGTGTGAAATAATTCAGACGTCATATGCGGACAAACATGACGTCACCTGATCCATCCACAGATCCACACACAGACAACTTATTTTTATATATATAGATTTATTATTCTTAATTATTTATTCTTATTTATTTATTTAACTTGTTTAATAATTAACTATTAAGAACTATTATTCTTTTTTATTTATTATTAAGTCTTATTTATTTTATTATTTATTTATTTCCTTTATTTATTTTAAATTATATTTTCATATTAACTCCCAGATTGTAGATGCAAGTTCGACCAAGTTCATTGTGAAAACTATTTCATACTTGTCATAAATTTCATATTTAAGGTAATTCGCCATATTTGAAGGCCAATCACTGAAATTGTGTCCAATTCTATTTTTCCTATATTAAGAAACCATGAATAACATGCCTTGATTTAAGACATTTTGAGACAATATTCTTGTCTTAGCCTCTGCTTATTTGTTAATTTAAGACTACATTTTTTTACACCAGAATTCTCCCAAGGAATATAAAACAAAAACTTAAGGGTTGAAATTGTCCTTTGATGTTTGTGAATCCCTAACAATTTTGGTGCTCGTTTTTGATCTATTTTTATACAATATAAATATATATAAAAAAAAATGATTCGTCAGTTTAGGCAGAAAATGGAGGGTTGGAAAAAAATTGATGAACAAATTGTAGGATGATTAGCAAAATTAAAATCCATATTAATTTTAAATCCATATATTAAATTATATAAAATAACTATAACAAATTTATAAACAATAATAACTAATAACTAATAATAATAGTTATAATAAATTAATAGCTATAAAAATACAACTATAAAAAAGCCGTTAATATGTTAAATTATTATTAATATTTAAATCCATATATATTAAAATCCATATATTTGCATAAATTAGCAAAATTTAAAATCCATGAAGTTTAGTCTTGATTCTTGTCTCATCCACTGCTTCTTTCTTGATTTAAAACCATTTTTTCAACAAGTCCCAAATGAAAACGGGAAAATTTTCTAGTTTCACATTTTTTTGAAAAATTTATAAAGTTATTTGTGTTTCGTGAATAAAATATAGTACATAGAAGATTAAATTAGACTTTTTTTTTGTAAAAAAAATCAATAGTGACAAAGACCACACTGCCTTTCCGCATCAAACAAACACAACTTGAATTTTTTTCAAGATAGTGGAATTCAATTCAGTGAATATTTCGGCCCTATGTCCAAGGGCCGTCTTCAGATCAACACCAGACATATATATATATATATATATATATATATATATATATATATATATATATATATATATATATATATATATATATATATATATATATATATATATATATATATATATATATATAGATATATATATATATATATATATATATATATATATATATATATATATATATATATATATATATATATATATATATATATATATATATATATATATATATATATATATATATATATATATATATATATATATATATATATATATATATATAATGAAAAGAGAAATCACCAATGCAACAGCACAAACACATAAAAGATATATATATATATATATATATATATATATATATATATATATATATATATATATATATATATATATATATATATATATATATATATATATATATATGACTGAAATTATTTGTAATTATAATTTTTAATTTGGAGCTTTGAAAATTTCCAACCGTAAAAAATATAATAGAGAAGTATAAGAGGGACACTTAAAGATGAACAAAATGTATGCCGAGATGAACCACTACAGCGACAGCTGGAAGATGTTCCTCCAGAAAGAGGATGCGGTACGCTCGGCACACAATGTGCATAATTCAATCAGTGAAAGCAAAGAATGTACGCAGAAAGATCAATTACTTATCCTAATTACAAGCACACTCTTCTTATTTACATTTGTATCTAAATTACTATTAATTGCAATAGTTCTCTCTAAATAAATGCATGTGTATACTACTGAAATAAATTTAATATTTAAATAATTTTCCCAATTATTTGAGTACATTTTGTTTAAAAGTGTTTTTTTATTGTTTTTAGAATTTGTTATAAAGTATCATTATGCCTAAATTCCTTTTGTAATGCACACTCACTTGATTCTAGCACAACATATGACTTTAAAAATGTATTACAACTACTCTTGGGGTTAATAATTTGTGTCAGTTTAGTTCTGTTTCTAATATTTCTCCCGATCTGGGAAACAAATCTTTCTATAGTCATGGATTTTCTTTTTGTGCGACCTCTTCTAATAATAATAAATGTATTCATGATATAACAATAGAAGTTTCCGAGAAAGAATGAAAAAATTATATATACTAATATACAATTTAATAACTAAAAAATAATGGACGTGGATTTACAACTAATGCTCAGGAAATAATTATATTGTTTCAATTTTTTTTAAGATCTATAAGTGTAATAGATCAAAAGTTTTGGAACAATATAAGAAACAAATAATTTAGAAAAAATTAGTTAATTGAAGTCTAATAATTTAATAATATAAAATTTTCAGCAATGAACGGGTTCTAAACCAAATATATATATACTTACATTAAAATGCGAAAATCAAAATTAAAAATATATTTTAAAAACTTTTAAAACAGTCCTAGCATCCTTACTTCAACGAAGTTCAGCCAGGACTAGATTTTTTTTAATGTTTTAAAAAAAGTAAAAAAAAAATTTTAGTTTTAATTTTCACATTTTAATGTAAGTTTTTATATACATATTTTTTTTTCTGGTGCTGTGCAGAAGACAGCCCTTGGCCTGAATTTCACTGTCTTGAAAAATTTCCCTATTATTTCTAAGTTGTGTTTGTTTGGTAAAAAATCGAATTTATGCGGGGGGGGGATGTTGGTTCTTAAAATATTATGCTTTTATTTTTTAAAGAAAAAAAAATAATTCTTGATTTTTAACATTGCTACAAGTCGTATAAGTTGTTGTAGAGACTATCAAACAGTTCGTACTAACGAACTGTAGTAAGGAGCGACCCGGCTCAATAGTAACCGAAACTCTAAAAAACGGAATTTTGATACCAATAGTTACATCAAAAGAATCGCATTTTAATGCTGATTTTAAATATATAAGTTTACATCAAGATTAGTCTTACCCATCAAAAGTTACGAGCCTGAGAAAATTTGCCTCATTTTTGAAAATAGGGGGAAACACCCCATAAAAGTCATACGATCTTAACGAAAATCACATCTTCAGATTCAGCGTATCAGAGAACCTTGTTGTAGAAGTCTCAAGCCCCTATCTACAAAAATGTGGAATTTCGCATTTTTTGCCAGAAGACAAATCACGGATGCGTGTTTATTTGTTTTTTTGTTGTTGTTTTTTTTTTCCAGGGGTGATCGTATCGACTCAGTGGTCCTAGAATGTCGCGGAAGGAATCATTCTAACAAAAATTAAAAGTTCTAATGCCCTTTTAAAGTGACCAAAAAAATTGGAGGGCACCTAGGCCCCCTCCCACGCTCATTTCCCCGCCAAAGTCACCAGATCAAAATTCTGAGATAGCCATTTTATTCACCATAGTCGGAAAACCTAATAACTATGTCTTTGGGGACGACTTACTCCCCCGCAGTTCCCGTGGGAGGGGCTGCAAGTTACAAAAATTTGACCTATGTTTACATATAGTAATGGTTACTGGGAAGTGTACAGACGTTTTCAGGGGGATTTTTGGTTGGGGGGAGAGTTGAGGGGGGGTTACGTGGGAGGATCTTTCCATGGAGGAACTTCTCATGGGGGAAGAGACTTTCAATGGAGGGGGCGCAGGATTTTCTAGCATTATTTAAGAAAACAATGAAAAAATAAATATGAAAAGTATTTTCTACTGAAAGTGAGGAGCAGCATTAAAACTGAAAACGAACAGAAATTGTTACACATATGAGGGGTTTACCTCCTCGTAATACCTCGCTCTTTACTCTAAAGTATTTTTAGTAATTTCAACTATTTATTCTACGGCCTTTGTGATTCAGGGGTCATTCTTAAGGAATTGGGACAAAATTTAAGCTTTAGTGTAGAGAGCGAAGTATCGAAGAGGGGTGAGCCCCCTCATATACGCAATAAAAACATAGGAATATAGTAGTTCGCTACGTAAGTTAATTCGTAAGTTACGCATATTTCTTACTTATGAAAAGTTCGTAAAAAATTAAAAGTTATAGTTGCCTTTTTAAGTAATCAAACTAGGCAACTATGCCTCTTCCCTCGCTCTTTTTTTCTCAACATCTTCCGATTAAAACTATGAAAAAGCCATTTAGCCAATAAAAATTAATATGCAAATTTCGTTTTAATTATTTATATGCGGAGAGCCAAGATCAAAACATGCATTAATTCAAAAACGTCCAGAAATTAAAAAAAAAAGTTTTTTTTAAATGAAAGTAAGGAGCGACATTAAAACTTAAAACGAACAGAAATTACTCCGTATATGAAAGGGGCTTTTCCTCCTCAACGCCCCGCACTTTACTCTAAAGTTTTTACCTGTTTTAAAATGTAGAGTTAAGAGAAAGAGTCAAACTGGCATTTCCAATTTCAATTAAGATGAAGAGACAATATTATCCATCAGAGAACTGGCGATCAAATTTATGAGCAATGCAATTTAAAAAAGGCTTAGCTGAACTGTCATCAAACTTAAGTTGAGAAATTAATCACCGAGATGTATGGCCAATAGGCTATATTTTATATATAGCCTATATTTTTATAAATCTTATTAAATATTTATAAATCTTAAATATTTAATAAGATTGAAATATTTATAAATCTTTGAGCCAAAACCAAAATAATAATTTTACAGGAGAGCAAAAACAAATTTTAGAAGATTTCTTTTCAATGATTGGATGAGAAAGCAAAAATCCCTAAAAATTGAGGTGAAAATTATAATGCCACAGTGCAAAATGACATAATACACAAATTATGTCAGGTGTTATGTAGTAATTTATTAAAAAATTTCTTTCTTTCTAATAACAATGATTATCGGTCTTCCTTCCTTTTCATGAAATATATACACAATTCAAATCTAATGGGTGGGTAAGGACACATGAAAGAACCAGTGAGAGCCTAAAAACACAACTTACAAGGAGCCAGATATGACCTTTGGTTATTGGTAAACGTCAAAATTACGTTTATTGTGGTTACTAACATTCAAACTTCAGCTAAAAACTAGTTTGGATTTAATTTATTATGATTAGTTAGGAAGAATAGGAAGATAAGTCTGCAAATCAAGATTAGAATATTGGAAGCTACAGCAATGACAGTGGTTTTGAGGCATATGCGCTCTGAAAAACAGAGGGAGATTTGCTAGCCGTTTTCCAAAGAAATTGCATACGAACTGTTTTGGGTACCCGACTCACTGACCATATTTCAAACATAAGGCTGTACAAAAGTGCGGTTCAATCCACTTTCTAGGGCTATAATGAGCGAAAGTTTGAAATAGCTAGGGTACTTTCTGCAAGTGAATAATGACAGATTGCCAAAGATTGTCCTTTTCGGTCAGCTGTCTAGGGCTAAACAGAAAGCAGGTTGTCCTTGGTTGGGGTGGAAGGATATTGTGAAAAAAGATTTAAGGGAAATGTGAACTTCCTGGGAGGGTGTAAAGAGGGAGGCCTTGAATGGTTTGGGACGGAGGAGGAGCGTGCGTAGTTGTGTTGACCTCAAGCGGCTTGGTGCTGCAGTGAGTTGTAGTAGTAGTAGTAGTTTGAGGCGCTAAAACTTCCCAAACTGCAAGTTACATTTGTATCTGAAAATACTATTACTAACAAGTCATTCCAACAGTAAGCCACTATAGGGCAACACAGATACACACACTCCTCTCCACCTTGTCTTCTGAGACCAACCCTGATGAGCAAAAAAGAAATTTATTTAAAAATTATTTTTTAACGTTTAAGTGGATTTCTAGTAATGGTATATTGGAATTCAAAAATGACTCAGTATTATGATTGAAGTCCAAAAGATTACAATTCAGATTCAAATCTTCAAACCCTTGAATCAAATCTTAGGCCAGAATCAACAATATTTGTGTACTTGAAAACAAAATCTCCACCATGAATAATTGAAGCTTAAAATTTAAATACTTATACTAAAGGTATGGACTATAGTTCAGAATTATTTAAGTTAGTCTGTTTCAACTGTTGGAAAAATGACATAATAATTTGTATTCCAAGTGTGAATTTTTAATTCAAAATTTTTAATGAATAGTTCTTGCTCATCATTAAATGTGCAGTTACAAAAGAAAAAAAAACTTTAAACACTTGACTTTCTCTATAAGCACTCAGCAAATTTGAGACACAATATCAAATAGGAATATATGCTCTTTGCACAATGACCATTTTTATCAAATTCCTACAAATCTACAAAAAATTTGGCAATAGAAATATAGAAAAAGATCATAGATGTATGTTTGGAGCTTTCAGTATGAGTGAAAGTGTTAAACCCAATCAGCACTTTTTTTCTTCAGAACGTTAGAATTTCTAACATTTTTGATTTTATTTTGACTATGTTTATGTTATTTCGAGTTTCTTTATTTATTCAATATTTTTGGTTCAGTTGCATATAAATTTATATGACAATGGCTGTGGATGCCATTGTTATATTTTTAGTGCCTTTTCTTTTTATGTGAAAAGAACAGCCACTAATCGGCTTCCTACTTGAACTGTTTTATGTGGATATGATTTATGTAAAGGCCTGACCCCTGACAAGAAAGGGGAAAGACCTCTTCCAAGCTTCCTTAGAGTAGGTGGTACTGAAAAGACACAAGAGAGTATTTATGGGCTCCAATTTTTTCATTTTCCTAGGAGAACTCCTGAGGATAAATCTCAGGGAGGAAAAAATTCATTAGTCAGGTACAACCACTGCCAATTTGATTGTGAAAAATCTAAAAGACAGTGCTCATAAATATGGAAATGATACATTACCTTTGAAATAATTTGTGTGAATCATCTTATCCTCATAAGAAGCTTCAATCCCAAATTTCTGAGTACAAAGGCTTGCCTGCAAAAGTGACTTTGTTTTCAGTGGTTCAGAAATCCACTCCTAAATTAGTAATTCCGAAACTTGAAACCAACTGTACAGAGGCGACATTGTCAATTCACAAACAACAAAAAACAGAAAGTGTCAAAATTGACAAATTCGGGAAGTTGAAAACTTATTTTTGCTACAATGTAGCAAAAATCAATCTGCTCTACGCTGTATATGCATAAATAGATTACCAGCTTTGCCTTTTGGATAACAGATAAAAGAAAAAGAAAAGACATAGTACCTATATACTCTTTAGTGAGGGCTGAACTTTTTTTATTGACTAAGCCCATTGGACAACAGACACAAACAAACAAAGAAAAGACATAGTTCCTATATACTCTTCTGCAAGAACGAACTTGTTTTTTGGCTAAGCCTATGGGACAACAGTAACAAAAAAGAAGTAGTACCTATATACTCTTTAGTGAGGACAGAAAAATGTTTTGGCATTTTTGGGGGGCTAAGCCTACTGGATAATAGACACACACACAAAAAAAGAGAAAACATAGTACTTATTATAGGCCTATTCTCCTCTGAGGACTGGATTTTTATTTTACTAAGCCTATTGGACAACAAACAGACAAAAAAGAAAAGACATAGTATACACTCTCTTAAATATTTATATACCTATATATACTCTTCTGTGAAGACTGAGTTTTTTTGCTATGCCTTCTAGACACTGATCTGTGCCCTGAACCAAAATTAACTCCTCTGTCTTTTATTTTAGTTCATGGTTCATGGTTGGAATAATCATGCCCACTTTTTTTCTTCTCTTTTTTCAATCTTTGGTCACTTTTATTTTGTCCATTTGTGATATTTATTTATGCTCTATTTCCTTTTCAACCTAGTCTTCGGCACAATCCTTTCTTTAATTGTAAATATTTCTTTTTGACATTTTGACAGTTAATTTGACATGATTTTAAGTGTTTTTTGATTTTACAGTATTTGACTTAGAATACAAATTCAACAATTTTTTTTCCTTTAGCATGTGATATCATTTTATCCCTAACCCTTTCTGTTTCTGTTTTTGCTATTAATTGCATTAAGTTCATTTTAGTTCTTGGACTTAGTATTTCACTCAGACTATGTGTAGAGGAGGAAAGAATACAACTACTGGAGTCATAAAATAACTGAATACATTGAGACTGTTAATAAAGAAAATCAAGGATATCAATTTAACAATGGTGAAAATTTTACAATATATCAATCAATAGATTCCATATATCATTAAAAAAGAATCACTAATTGAATAGGCTTTTCTGGCCTTGCCTTGGTTTTACATCTTGTCAATAGATGGCCTATAATGCCAAATTTTGCCTAATTCATACTTACTGAACAGATTGCAGTAAAAAAATATCTTAGTTATTTTTTTAAAGGCAGCAGTTTTTCCAAGGTAAATAGGTAAAAGTTCTAAAAGTTCCAAGGTAAATAGGTAAAAGATGCTGCACACTGACACCTTGGAACCTTTTTTTTTTGGGGGGGGGTCTTAGCTGTGCCCCTGAGGGGACTAGAAGGGAAAGCACCCTGGGCAGCAGCAAAATAAGATAAAGAGCAAATTACATAGAACAAATTCTTGAAAGAAGAACTAATTCAACATTTAAAATCATCTAAATTACAAGTGTCTTGTCAACAATAGTTACATGTTTTTAGTAGCCTCTGGTCTTCCCCTCCTGTTCTGCTTTAAGGGTTCATTTGTGCCTTGAGATGACAGAGCACATGCAATATATTCCAGTATGCATGTTTAATGACACAGTGACACTTTTAATTTGTTATATGAGTTGCAATAAGGCATCTCTACATCTCAACATGTAAAATTGAGAGAAAAATGAAACAAATTCCATAATTGAACTCTCATAAATTTCCCCACAGAAAATTTCTCACAAAATTTGCCTCCAAACAAAAAAATATCTCCATGAAAAATTACCCTCTGCTGAAAATTCTCTCCTGAAATCATCTGTATAGTTTCTAATAACAAATACTATATGCAAACAAAGGGCAAATTTCACTTTTCCTTTCCCCAGGGGCTGTGGGGAATTTGCCTCATCCCAGAGGGATAATTGTTAGATTGTTCAGCTATGCTGAACAATGTGTGACTAATTATATATTACACCAACCATACTCAAGAAGTGAAATTAGGTTAATCATAATGAAATATACCAAAACCTGATGAAAATATAATACCCTAGTAACAAAATTATGGAAACTACAACAGAAGAATTATGGAAAGCAGGCCACCCAGAATGAAAGAACCTAATCAACTCTATATGTTTAATATTGAATTAGAATATACCTGCATAGTAGTTTATCTTACTCAAGCTAAGCTGATTATCTCTAAGTGGACACAGAGAAACAAATTTTAAACAGATCAAGAACAAAAGTGTGGTTGGTATAGCATGTAAGTACCCAATGTATCTTTCAAAATTTTGATTAGATATCTTTGGGGAAAAAAAGCATTGAAGGGAGGCTAGTTAACCTTCTATTTTGTAATCACTTTAAAAGGCCACAAGAACTTTTACTATAAGTATACAGGTAGTCAAAAGGGCATATCAGCAGTAACACAGGAGCAGCTTAAGAGCATTATGTAGAAACTTTCAGGGTATGATGAGGGGGGTGCTCAACTGACCAAAAGGCAATAAGTTTACACTATTACTGCTATTTCTGCTTGAACTTAAGACTCAAAGCTGTTCCTAAGATACTGCTGATGTACCCTTTTGACAATCCACATGCAAATAGCATTTTTTTTTTTAATTTAGTTCAAATTCCTACTCAATACAACCTGATTTTTTCAAATTTTAATAACCTTAACCTTAGTAGTAGGCAACTAGTAGCACACATTTTGAAGTTGCTTCCACTACACTTTACCTTCACCCCCTACAGTGCAAATATCTAGCTCAAATTATATATTTCTCATACCTCACTCTTGTTTCATCATGTGTAACCATAAACTGAATCAATGCTTACAAAATCAAGAAAGATGGTAAATGTTTACTTTTGTTCCAAGTGCTCTAAAGTGCATATTACTGCACATAGCAAGATTCTGATGATTGCATATTGTTTCTTTGTCATTATTAGAGAAGCACATTCATTTTTTAGATTTCTAAAATCCCCCTTGAACAAGACTAAAAATGCAGAAAGTGGGCTTGATTACAGATAACATTACCTATAGAGCAAAGTGCATCAGTCCATTAGCCCTGCTGGCAGTGGGGTGAGGTCTGTATTTTATATTTATTCAACAAACAGTGATAAAAATTAGAAACAAAAGCCTCAAACAAGGTTTATTAAATATAGAATATAGACCTCACCCTACTGCCCACACGGCTCATGGACTAATATGCTTTACTCTATAGGTAATGTTACCTGTAAGCAAGCCCACTTTACACACTTTTAGTTTGCCCCATAGAGGAGGTGCGTCAACCAGAAATGGATGCACTTCTCTAATAATGACAAAGAAACAATATGCAATCATCAGAATCTTGCTATATGCAGTAATATACACTTTAGAGCACTTGGAATGAAAGTAAATATTTACCAAAAATTTATTGGAAATGTATAATTTTGGGTATGTACTTGAACATTATGGGAGTGTTAGGGGTAAAGTATAGTGGAGTCATCTTCAAAATGTGTTAACTATAATTTTTTGTACATTATGAAGTAAAAATTGTTTTCTTAGCATTTTTTCTTCTCAATAGCCCTCATTCTATATTTATACCTAAATGCATCATGATTCCATCAGCCCAATAGAACCTTATTTTAAGCATAATACTATTTTTAGGTTCAAGCTTGAGTATTTTACTCTGGTATTGGCTATAATCCTTAAATTTTAGTAGATTAAAGTCAAGCTATCATGTCTTAAATTGATGGTAACTAGGGTGAAAGCTACATTTTGCTGTCTTGGAAAGGGGTTAGGTAAGGAAAATGATACTTTGAGCAATGAAACCAGGGTCAAAAACCTACTCTGGGTAGGTATTGCCATGCTTACATATTAACCCTCTTCTGATTTATAAGTCATAGAAATGTGTCTACATGACAGGTCTATTACCTATTGAAATTAAAAAAAAAAACACAAGCTTGAATTTCAGTTATTACCTTAATTACCTTAATTCGCACTTCAGAGCGAATTAGTTGCAAGAACTGTGATGCTCCATAGTTGATGATGGCGATAGATCTGGTTGCTGTGCTAAGGTCAGGTGACAAACCATAGGGACTAGAGAGTGCTGGAGAGATGCAATTTAAGCCCACTTGGTAACAGTGATCACATGGTAGGTATGGTTCAAGGACCATTCTCCAGCGATTTAGAGTTGGCACCACTGCACAACAGCAACTTCGGATAGAGTGTGTGAGATGGTTGGGTATGACAAGCTGCATCATCCTCCAAGCTAACTCTCTATTGTGTTCCACGACTGTTATGGTAGTGAGGGCTGGGAGGGGTTTTCCCACTGGAATCTCCAGGGTTTGGCCTCCCATTCCTTGTCGAGCCTCTTTTTGAATTCCTTGGGCGAGGTTGCCGAGACTGTCTCTTGGCTTAGTTGGTTCCAATCATTCACCACTTGCTGGCTGAAAAAATCTAGTCGGACTTTGGTGTTAACTCTGGATTTGAACAGCTTTTTGGAAAGTCCTCGTGTTTGCTTTCGGTGGGGAGAGAAAGTGAACAGCTTCTGATCTGCTTGCTGGAGGTACCCGTAGGTGAGCAGCATGTTGTTATGCCTACGCTGAAAAACGAGTGTTGAGAGGTTAACAGATTGTAATCTTCTGCAGTAGGGCTGACTGTGTAAACTATTGATGCATTTGGTGGCTCTCCTCTGGACTCCCTCAACAAGCTAGATGTCACTCTTGTAAAAAAGGACCAGCAAGACATGTTCCAAAATCTAGGATTGGCCTGACCAGAGCTTTATATAATTTCAGAAAAACTGTGGAGGATCGACTACTGATGGTTCTTTTCAGGAGTCCCAAATTTGCATTTGCTTTCGAAACTGCTTGGGCGGTGTGCTCATGGAATTTTAAGCTGTCATCCAACAGGACTCCCAGGTCTCTACCACTACTAGAAGTAGGAATCAAGACTGTCAATGACGTTCTGACATTGTACATAGTGTACTGGTGCTGCAGATTACCACAGCCGAAATGAAGAGTGACGCACTTTGAGATGTTGAAGGACAGAAGCCATTTATCTGCCCATGCTTGAATTTGGTTGAGATCGGCTTGTAGGCTAATGTTGTCTGCAGTACCAAATAGCTTGGAGTTGTCAGTGTAAAGAGTCAAGTGGTTTTTTGTTTCAGCTACCAGGTCATTGATATAGATGAGGAATAAGGTCGGTCCTGACACAGTTACTTGAGGGACACTGCTCAGAACTTGGCAAGGTGTTGAATAGATCTTTTCTCTGTCCGTGGTAAAGAGCCAAACCTTTTGCATTCTGCCACCAAGGAAGTCCATTAGCCAGTTGACTAGTTTTTTATCAATGCCCACGGCTGTAAGTTTGGAGTGCAAATGACTATGGGGGACTTTGTTGAAGGCTTTGGCAATGTCTAGTAGAATTAGATCAACAGGAAATCCTCTGTCAAGAAGCTGAGTAATTAGCTCATAAGTTTTGAGTAGGTTGGTTTTGACTGACTTCCTGGGAAGAAAACCATGTTGTTTGTCCGAGATAATGCTGTTGGAAACTAGGTGCTTGAGAACTGCATCATTGACAATTCTCTCTAAAACCTTAGCAACAGCAGACGTAAGGCTTATAGGTCTGTAGTTTTCAGCTTTAGACCAGTCACCCTTTTTGAATATGGGTGTAACATAAGCAGTCTTCCATTGTGAGGGAACAACTCTGCAGTTGAGAGAAAACTGAAATAAATGGCACAAAGTGGGGGAAATCTCTGTGGCTGTTTCTTTGAGCAACCTCGGGTGGATTCTGTCGGGGCCAGCTGATTTGTTGGCATCGAGGTTTTTTAGCCTCTTTTCCACCATAGGTACAGTGATAACAACTGTACTCATGGGAGATGGTATGACGTATTTAGGAGGGGGTGGAGACTCACTATCTGGTTCTGTTGTGAAGACAGAAGCGAACTGGTTGTTTAGTAAGTTTGCTAGTTTCTGGGTGTCAGTCACTTCTCCTCCATCATCAGTAGTGAGGCATTTAACACAGTGCCTAGCGTGGTCTTTACTAGAGACGTAATTCCAAAACTTTTTTGGGTTACTCTTGCATTCATTGGCAAGTCCAAGCTCAAAATTTTGGTATAGTTGTTTAGTTAAGTTTTGTAGTCTGTTCCGAGCTTGAATGTACTTTTCATAGTGACCAGGCTTATCTATTTTTTTCCAGTGGCACAATTTGTGATTTCTTTGTCTTTTAATGCTAGGGGTCATATACAGTAATGTCTTCAGTACAGGAACCAGCCTTTCTGTCGTATTTCTACTCTGAATCTCAGTGACAGCTGTCAGGAATTTCTCCCACTGGTCATTGATATTGCCCTGAAGTAGCTCATCCCAGTCAATAAGTCTTAGCTCCTTTCTAATCACCTTGTAATCTGTGTAGACCTTTCTTTTGTATTTACTTTTCACTGGATGTTATCAGTTTCTTTTCCTCTTGATTTAGTTCTAAAAATGTAATTCCTGTTATTTCAGTATTGTCAAGCCATATTTATGGGTTTTTTTTCTAAGGTTAGGAAATTTAGGCTATTTTCAGATCTTTGAAGCCTCATGAATTGGGATTAAGCAAAGATCCCTGAAAGTTTCATTTTCCTAACCTAACCCCTTTCCAATATAGCCAAAAGTCAATCAACTAGAATTTTACCCAAATTTTTTTAAAGGTCAATGCTTTCTGGAGAGAGGAGTGGAGGTAGCCTAGGTACTTCAAAATACCTTCCTGGGACACAATTTAGTCTATAGACCCATCCCTGAAAGTATTGTTTTCCCAATCTGAGCCCTTTCCAAGATATCAAAAAGTAGATAAACTAGAATTTTATCGTAACTATGCTAAAATGTTATCCTACAGACTACCTAATATGCTAGCCAATCAGCAAAGATGTTGTCAAAACTAACCTAGTCCAGGCTAACTTACCTTAGACATGTGTTCTGCGAAGCTATCATCTGATTCAATGCTAGGAATGCCTCCAGCATCAAAGAATTGGTCTCCAACTATACCATTTGAACCAACAGTGGCATTCATTTCTTTAAATCCCTTTTCTTGCCAAGGCTTAATCAAATGGAACTGTGAACCTCTCTTTTTTCTGGCTCGATAGAGTCTAGACAGTGTTTTCTGTCTAGAATCATAGATGGCAAAATCACTCATAGGGTATTATAAATAGTCGTTTCACATTGCCATTCTGTGACACAAGCCACTCAACGCAAAAACGTAAAACACTAAAACAGTCTATCACTTGGTGTTTTCCAGGCAGAAGTGACCATTTTTGGAGGATCTGTGAAGTGCGGATATGTTTACGGGCTAGGCTTTTGAATATTTTTATTGGATCAAGAATTTTCTTTATTCTGTTATTATTCCTGTACCTTTAGAGTATGCCATTACTAGTTTTCGCGCTTCAACATCTGTGCGAACATTTTTGCGATTTCTTGTATCTGTGAGCCGTTTTGTTGTATCAAAAATCGTATTAGTTTGAACCAGGGATGCGGCAGGTTAGCTAAAAATAATCCACCAATCTGAAACGAGCTAACATTCTTATGAACCTTAACCAGTGTGATAATCCTGCGTATCCAATGTAAAACCATTGTAAATATTGTCAGGTACATTCTATGAAGTAATTTTGCAATTCTCTCACTGAGGCTCCCTCATCCCATAGATTCCGAATTTAAATTTTAACTTTTTACTTTATGTTTTAGATTTGTTTTGCGGCATAAAAATAATTTGTTATGCGACTCATTTTCGTGGATGAGCGAGCCATTTTTTTGGGGGGGAGGGGGCAGGACAGTAAATATTTAAATTTGTTGGTCAATTTCACTGACTGCTTCAACTTCTTCAACGCTTAAATTGTGTTTTTTATACCCCTATAGCCAGGAAAGGCATTTTGCGAATGGCAATTCTAAAACTAGTTCATCATCGAACGAGGGTGCTTTGAAAGTTTTTTTTTGGGTCATTTTTTCCTTAAATGTGAAGACAGAACCAGTATTAATGATGCTTGATTAGTGTTGGATAACAAACTTTTGATCCTATCAAAAAAAGGAGGTTGAATTTTAAATAAGTGATCAATTTACGAATGACTAATTACACGAGTGGAAACCCAGCGATTTTACTTAATTAATTAAAATGATTCCATCCCGACAGACCATCTTTTATATTTGTGCTTTGTGAGCAAACAGTTTCACTCTAGCCCTATAAAATGAAACAATAGATGAGAAGAAATCCGACAACATTTATAATAATATTTTACGAACGTTTTCTTTTTCAATATCAATATAATCTATATAATTTTTAATAATGATATTTTATTCATAATATTAAAGCCATCCCTGGTTTAAAATACTTAGAGAACTTGGTGAGTTTGTGTTTTCACCATGGTTTGACCAGTCTTTTCGTGCCAGTGAGTATTAGGTATAGACACATTGTGCCAAGGCCTACTCTTCTTTTCTTGTATTTTTATTTACTCTTCCTCTTTTGTTTACTTTTGACGGGTAGTAAAATAATATTATTATTATTACACTATGATTTACAGGGATACAGAAGCAATTCTCGACTCCAGTTAATAAGAATGTCCAGCGTAGCTTCATTACTAAATATGATAAATACAGTAAACCTGTGAAAACTGAAATAGCTTAGGCATAGGGTGTTTTTTGTGTGTGTGGTTGAAGACAGTTTGGAAGAATAGTGCTCAAACTGAAATATCCGAAGCTATAATAATGAGAGTAGTCAAGCATGGCTCTGAAACAAAGATGCTTCAAAGGTTTTGAGAAAAAAATACAGTTAATCAAAATTGGCATGTATCTTCCAAAATCATGGTTAACAACCAGTTCGACACCCATTCTGAATTAGACAAGAACATTTACAGTAGGAATAGCAAAGGCTATAGGAAAAATGGTATCAAATCAAAGGACAAATTTTCCAGAATTTGGCTGTGCAGATGATTTGAATCTAATAAAATGAAAACATTATTTAATTGAATGAAATCTGGGAAGCTTCGAGAATTCAGGACGCAAGAATAGATTGAAGTCTATTATCAGGAGGACTAAATTGCTTAGACTAAGCTGAATGAGAATAAAGAGGTGATGTCTTGCAATAAGATACAGCATCAAATGCCTGGGTATCATTAATAGTGAAATTGGTGGATGCAGTGAAGGTGTGAAAGGTAGGATAGGTAACGCAGAATTTTTTTTTCAGTTGAGAAAAGTTTTGAAGAATAGGAAGATAAATCTTTAAATTTAGATGAGAATACTGAAAGTCACTGAAGTAACAGAGGTCAAGCATAGTGGTAAAACATGGGCGTTTCAAAAGGTTAGCAAGGATATAAAAGATGTCCCCAATGGAATTGTACAAGCATACTTTCAGGTACTCATTGACTGATCGAATATCAAACAATAACCTGCACGAGAAATGTGGATGCAATCCAGTTTCCGGGGCTATAATGAAAGAACCGTTAAAATGGCTTGGCCATATTTTCCACATGATGCATTGCCACAGGAAACCCCACCTCTTGGTCCTCCGTGTAGGACAAAAGGAAAAGCAGTTCGCTCCTGAACAGGTTGAGAAGAAGTAATAAGAACAGATTCAAAGAAAAATTTGAAATCCAGAGGAAGTGGCAAAGCGTGAAGCTTAAAATAGATCAACATAGAGGAGGAGCGTTCACAGTTGCGTTGACCTCACGTAAATATGTGCCGCTATGAGATGTTCGTATTAACATCAATAGCACTTAAAACCGCCGCAAATTTCAACAGATAATGAAATTCCGGGGTCAGGAGTCTCCCCCCCCCCATACTCCACCTGTTCTTTAGAAGTGAAATTGAAGGTTCAACTCACCTGTTTGAGTCAGTTCAAAAAGGTTATGTATATTAAGGTGAAACTTCGAGAAACGTTGAGGGATACGTCTAACTAAATCAAAAGATATGAAGTGCATCCAATTTTTGAAAAAGGTGTGTCTGCAATATCTCGAAAACGGCTGAGGGTTTCGAGTCTAAGCTCTCATGGCATGTTGAAAAATAGTAGGAGGTAAACCATTCCCCTTGCCATACCCTTTTTAGGTGCAACCTATTCAAAGACATCTGATCAAAATTTTGGAACAGCCATCTTGTTCAAAACAGTGGAAAAGTCGAATAACTATGCTTCCAGGGCTAACGTAACTCCCCACAGGCTCAGGGGCAAGCATTGCAAGTTATATAAATTGCCCATTGTTTACACATAAGATTGATTATTGGGAATCGGGTGCAAGTTTGATCCTGAATCCCAAAAATCTTATGTGTAAAAAGATAAAACCTTTCAAAAATTTTGAGGGGATATCAAACAAAATAAAAAAAATACTATGCAGTAGGGCTGTCAAGGGTACAATCAAAACATCTAAGGAATGGCTAAGCGTATTAAACTAGAAGTTTAAAATCATGTTGAGAAGGAAGTTGAAAAGGAACAGAAGGCAGCCAGCTCCCCTCCTGTTACCCTTTTATATGGTCTCCCTTCTACTAATAAAACTCTTAAGAGCCATTTTATTTAAAATGATTCCCGGGTCTAACAGCTATGTCACCAGGGGATGCCCCGCCCCCAGGAAAAGAATGTGAATTATCCTGTTTGTCCATTCTAAACATGCAGAATTTATCACTGGGAAAGAGGGGAAGGTTTGATCCTGGGTGTGTCCGAAACAACTTGGGGTATTGAGGTGAAAGATCAGAGAATATGAATCAATTTGCTGAACTAAATCAAAAGATACTATCTGCATCTAAGTTATCGAAAGGGCGTATCTGCAATATCTTAAGAACAGCTAAGGGTCTGAACATTTAATGAAGCATCCCAGGAACAACAAATGGTATTTCGTTGAAACTTTCAGCGAATGTTGAGGAGGTGTTGAAATAAATCAAAAACCACTAATTAAAACTATCAAATTATAATAGGATATTTTGATTCTTACCCCAGAGGAGAAACATTCATTATTTGAAGTAGAATGAAAAAAAAAGTTTTGCAATAAAAACGGACAGAAATTAATTTCTAAAGAAATTAAAATAGGAGCACCTCCCCCTGGGGTGGTTTCAGGCACACCCCCCTTCCCCACTGAACTAAGACCCACCGACACTCCTAAAAATTGAAATTAAACTTCACTGTACAAAATTTCGTCAAATATAACCTAAATCAGCTTGGTCACTATTACCTCCTCCCTCAGTATCAATATTAAAGGCGTAGACTAAAGTTATACGTGAGAACCAAAAATGAATCGGCGAAAAGTCCCAAAACTCATTTAATTTTCATCTGAAGGCTTAATAAGGTTAAAAAAATCAGGCCATTGAAAAGTACTCCTTCAGGGATCTTGTCCCCCCCCCCATACACAAAGACCTACCGCACCTCCTTTATAAAATATCACTGTATTATGAAGCAAATTACTTCAGTTAAATAAAGCATTAAAATAAGCGCCAGAAAATTTTTTGTGCAATAAGAAGGGAGAAAGTTTTGAGCAATAAGAAGGGAGAAATTTTTATGCCATAAGAAAGGAGGTATCACCTTGCAGCACCCTTGTGGAAATTAATATATATTTCCCTCTCGATTTTCGGGAATATTTCTAGTCATTATTGTTATCATAAAAGTAAAGAGTAATAGTAAAGCCCAAAATCAGCATAATCTATTCCTTACAGAAGGGCAGCTGGTCATTCCCCATCCCAACCTCCCCCTGATGGTCGTGGAAACTTTATAGGATGCTCATTCGATTGAAAATTGAGAATTCTAGCCCTTTTTATCAGTCGAACATGATTGGAGATCAAACAGCCCCTGTCTTACAACTAGTTTTGACATCTGGTCCTTTTGTTACCCCTTAGAACATGTTGAGGTACCTTTTTTGTAATTTCTCAATGGCTGCTCATTTTACGTATGGGGGATTTATTCGGGGGGGGGGGGGGCCAGAAATTCAAATGTACACAAAAAGCCCAGAGTTACAGAGGTTTCGGCATTACCTGTTTGGGTTAGCAGGCAGCCATACTAGATTGTTATTAACCGTCATTTCCCTAAAAGAGGACAAATCTGCTTTTTGGTATAACAAATTCAATCCTTGGAAAAGCAGTAGACTGGAATAGAAAGAAAATATAAGTGCGTTTTTTCGGCTGTTGAAGACCACCTTTTGCAACTTACAAATATCAATAGTAGTATCAGACGCAATAAAATCTACGACTGATGCTCAAACAATTTGTATACTGGTGGTTGAATGACCCTTTCCGCCTAACCAGTGACGGATCTAGGGGGTCCGGGGGGGGGGGGGGCTTGGTCCCCCAAGTTTTTTTCTGTCACCCTCTTTCCCTGTTTTTCTTCTTCTTTTCAGATTAAATTTGTCAATTATTGGCACCTTTGTCACATCCCTCTGCAATTAACTGCAGCACATGCCATGTGAAGTAAACCCTCATCTATAATAACTCCATCTTTTTCAAAATGTTGTATGTTATCCTTGGAGCTTCAAGGTCAATAGTAACTCCCTGTTTGTACCGCATCTATGTACTTTTTTTAGTTTCACTGGCCTTGTAGTTTCTCTGCACCATGAATAATTTATAGCATTATTGGTTTGACAACTATAAAGTCATATAAACCTCTCTCATATAATATAAATAATAATTCTCGTATAAACGTCAATCAGCTCATTAATTAGTAGATCCTTGTCTTTTGTACCATTGATATTAGGGGACAAAAAGCTAATCTGAGTTTGAGCATTCATTTATTAGCATTATAGAGATCCGATTGGAGAATTTTGAGTTTCAGACTGAAACGTTACGTGTTCCATGGTATTATTTACACATTTTGGCGAGGCTTGGCAAGGTTTTCCCTTGGAATTCACATGAGGGCCAGAAAATCTGGAACACTTTAGATGTGCTGGTGAGCAGTGACAAGTTCGAATAAGGTAATCAGTACTTTGACAGCGAAAACATCGACGCGGAATCGATTGAAAGGCCTTAGCGCGCAAAATTTCGAATCCGGTGCGGATTCCCGACTCCTGGACCGCGTTCAAAACGGCTTTGTCGATAAACTCGAGGCGAAAAGTGCTTGAAAGACCAATTTGATTAGCACTGACAAGTCCGTCCACTGAGGCGTCTAAATCAGCTCTTGAATAGTTATCGGGTATTTCAAGGACAACTGCTAGAGGCTTTTTTTAAATCACTTTAGTTTCAACGTTTGGAATGGAGGTAGTAGCAGCTGCGGCCAGTGTGTCAGCTGAGCGCTTATCACGTGTCATCACAACCCAGCTTTTGCTTTGTGGCTTGGAATTCAGAGCCACGATCCCTTCGCGACCAAACAGCATTTCAAGCTTCTTCATGCGTAGGATAGTCACTGAGCTCTGGGGGAGGGTTCCTTATAATGACAACGTTATGACAGTTTTTCCGCATTTGAAGTAGGAGATCAAAACTTAAGACTGTCCACAGCAACTTTAAACGCTATGCCACGCAGCTATTTCAAGCCAAGAGTTCACCTTGGCACTGAAGGCATTGACAAGGATCATTGGGACTTTGCTGGGACATTTTATAAGAAAGTTCAGGAAGCTTGATGTTCTGGGAATTACACTTTACAAGCGAAGAAATAATGTCCAAACCACAATTCAATGCCATCCCCACGCCTCTGGGGATGGCACCCCCTACCCCACATACACACCCCTTTGGACAAGGCCTGTAACTTATTTAAGTTGCCCTTTGGTTGCATATAGGTTTTACTATTTGGAAACGCCAGAGTTTGATCCTGAATCTCGAAAAAGGCTAGGTGCATTAAAATAAAACTTTAAGGGAATGTTAATGGGGATGTCTATCTAGGTCAAAACACATGATGTGCATGCAAATTGTCAAAAAGACATATCAGCAATGTGTCAGCAACGGCTTAGAGTATTAATATGAAACTTTCAGAGCTGCTACTACTTACTACTGCTGCTACTAAAACTATTGAACTAAATCAAAGAGTTTAAATGTGTTCAAGCTGTGAAAATAACGTAGGTGAAATGGCTTCGGAACAGAATAGGGTATTAAGTTGAAAACTTCATGGAATATTAATGGGGATGTAAAATTCGATCAAAAGCCACTGTATGCATGTGGGTCGTCAAAAGGGCGTATCAGCAATATCCAAAGAACGGTTGAGGGCTACAACTAATACTGATACTGCTACTACTACAGCTACTACTCACACTTCTACTGCTATTACAGTTGAACTAAATAAAAAGTCTAAGTGCATCCAGGTTGTCAGAATTGCATAGATGCAATATCTCAGGCACAGAACATCATAATAAGTTGAATCTTTCAGGGGAAGTGGAGGGAATGTAAAAATAAACCAAAGGCGTTAGGTGCATACATTTTGTCAAAAGGGCATGTCAGCAACATCTCTGAAACAGCTAAAAGTATTAATCCAGGTTGTTTAAAGGGTATAGATGAAATATCTTAGGAACAGAATAAGTTATCAATTTGAAACTTTTAGGTAAAGTTTATTGGGATGTAAAATTAAATCAAAAGGCACTATATACATTGAAATTGTCGACGGGGCGCATCAGCAACATCTCAAGGACGACTGAGGGCATTATGTAAAAACTCTCAGGGTTACTACTACTACTGAGCAAAATCCAAAAAGTTTAGGTGCATTTAGGTTGTCAAAATGACTTGGATGCCATATCTTAGGAACAGAAGAGGGTACTAAGTTGAAACTTACAGGAAAATTCAAGGGGGATATAATATTAAATAATAACATACTATGTTTATCCAGATTGTCAAAAGGGTGTCTGTACAATATTCAAGGAACAACTAATGGTCTTATGCTGGAATTTCAGGGAATATTGAATTAAATCAAAAGATACTATGTACGTCCGAGGTTGTCAAAAGGACATATCTGCAAAATCTCCTGAATGGCAAAGGGTATTAAGCTGAAACATTCAGAGTACGTTGAACTAAATCAAAAGAGATTATATGAATCCACGTTGTCAAAAGGATAATCTTAAATATCTCTGGGACTGCTAGGGGCATTAACCTGAAACTTTCAGGAAATGCTGAGGTGACTGTTGACCTAATTCATAATCCTTCGTCCAGGGGGTACGAGTTCGATTCCTGGCGTGGCCGGTTATTTGGTTTGAGACGTGGGTCAGTGGCACGACTCTGTAAGGTAAGCCAGAGTCGACCCAGGTCTAAATGGGTACATGGAGAGATCTGAGGAAGGTAAACAAGAAGGTTGTGTAAAAGGTCAGGATGGCTGGCCCCAAAACTGATATTGCACATCCTGGCTGAAGCGTCAGGAAACGGAGATAAGCACCGCCAGTTTGGACGTTAAGGGTCTAGTGTTGTCATCAGACCATTGACCCCTAAAAAAAAGGTTGTGGTGTGACTTCTAACATAGTTTAGGACATGACCCTCCTTCTTTATGGCCCTTGGAAAAGGCCTCTAAACTATCCAATGTGCCTATTGTTTACATATAGGTTATGTTATTGGCAAAAGGAGGCTTTTTTTGTCCTGAGTCTCCAAAAAGGCTTAGGGGAATTTTGAGGGGGACTTAGGACTATATAAAAAATCAGCTTGTCAAAATGGCGTGTTCGCAATTTTTAAGGGACGCCTGAGGGTATTAAGTTGAAGTTTTTAGGTCATGTTGGACAAAATCAAAAGACACTGTGTGCATTCAGGTTATCAAAAGGGCATATATTTAATATCTTAGGAATAAAAAAGGGTGTTAAGGTGAAATTTTCATGAACTAAATCAAAAGTCACTATCTATATACATGTTGTCAAAAGGACGTATCTGCAATATCTCAGGAACGACTAAGGGCATGAACTTGAAACCATAAGGATGTGTTGAGGTGCAGTTGAACTAAATCCAAAGAGCACTGTGCATCAGGTTGTCATAACAGCACATCTGAAATATTTCATGTACAGCTAAGGGCAATAAATAAAATTTTTTTGGGAGTGTCAAGACTAAATCAAGGGAAATATTCTAAAGCTAAGGCTGTAATTGGCAATGTAATGTAAATTGGCAGCTTAATGGGCATGGCTAAAACTTTGAAAGAATTCAGGATGGGGGAATTACATAAATTTAAAATGTTTATTTTGAGGATCAAGAGGAAATTGTCAAGGACAATAAATATTTCATAAAGATGACACTGAACAGACAAGGTTCCTAGGCCTCTAAAGGATAGTGAGGAGATACAGTTGAATTAAGCACTAAATAAAAAGAAAAAATCATAGGTTATAAAACATCAACAGCAAAAAAATAATACCCTTGGACAATAGATAAATTTATCAATACAGTAAATACACTACAACTATTTAAACATATTTAGATACTAACTCACAAACAGTAAACAACAAAATTATATTTGATCACACTTTTTACGACTATAGTGAACAAAAGGTTGAGATGATTAGGCAACGTTTCACTGGTGAAGGATGACAGGAAGCCAAAAATTGTACTTCATGGCTAAACAAAACCTGATTAGGGTAAAAGATCAATATGCATATCTATGTTGGCCTTAGGGGGAGGGGGTTTGGTGTTGCAGCAAGTTGGTAGAAATAGTAGCAACAGTGCTGCTACCAAGCAGCAGACCACTGATCTCTAAAAAAACTAGATCAGAAGACACTATCTGCAACCATGCTGTCAAAAAGACATATCTGCAATATCTCAGGAATGTTTAAGGGCTGCTCCTGAGGCAAGTTGTAGTAAAGTTGCTATTACTAAAAAACAGATCACTGATCTCTAAAAAAAAGGCTGTGGCGTGTCTGTTTTTTTCTTATTTTATTTTCAATTTCCCCTTTTTTTTTACAAAACAAAATTGGCTTGACGAATCTTTAAGAAATATATTATCTCAACAAAAATGTATGCCAAGTTGGGGCTAGTTCACTAGTATATATAGAAAACAAAATACTGAGTCTTATCTAGTGAGAACTAATGCTAAAGTTCACTGAATATTTGAAGAGTGAAGTACAACCCAACTTTCAATAGAATAAAGTAAATTATTCTGTATTCTAACTAAACATTAGCTTATGTAAACTTCAATAATATAAAAAACCACTCATGGTTAGTATAAAGGCTATTACAACTTAGGTTATATAGGCAACTAAAGCAACACTAAATAGCAAGATTAAAAAGAAATTGAAAAAATTCTTGATCCCATAAAGAACCATTATGTTAAAAAAAAAATGTTGTTCAGATCTCTTAATCAGAGACAACATTTGGGATTACAATTAAGGCCTGACTAATATGGATTTTTTGGGCTCAATACTGATACCAATATTATTTACCAATAAAATCCTCTCTGGAAAAAAAGCTTACCTAAAGTTAAAACACGCCATTCTATCAATATTAACACTTAAATGTTTTTCCTTGTGTACTACACACCAAAAAACAGTCTCAATATTTCACTGTGGATTCCAAAAACTAGGCCATATGCAAGAATGGCCTAGAAAGAATTTTCTTTATCTTTTCTGATCAGGAGCTTCTCAGCACATAAAGGAAATGCCGAGTATTTGCAGAAGTGAAAAATAAGAAAAATTAATCAAAGATGCAAGTCTTTGATAATTAATTATAAAAATTAATCAAAGATATTTATTGACATTGACTATTCAAAATCCAAATTCAAATAGTGGGGCTTTGAATTTTAATCATTCACACATTAATATGAAAACTTTATTTTAAATTCATCTGATATGGTCTCTTACTGACAAATCCATGCTCGGCAAACTGCATATAGGGGTGCAGCTAGAGTTTTAAGGTTGGAGAAGGGATTTAAAATCCAAAACCAGTATGCTGACAAATACAGACACACTAGTAAAATTTCCAAGGTAAATGGGTAAATTTTCCAAGGTGTTGAGATGCAGTAGCAAAACCTTGGAACTCCCCCTCTTCCCACCTTACAATCCCCCCTCTCATCTTCAGCTGTGAACTGGATATCATGGTTTTAACCAATTGAATATTGGATCCGTCACCCATGCAAGTGAAAATTCATTAAACACAATTGTATGGTTAATTATATTCTTTTTAGTTGTTTTATTAGAAGATGTACATTCTTTAAGTCACCATACATTAGAACGATGCTGCACCAGGTGTGTATTGACAACAAGTATGATTTGACTTCATTCGACTCGTCTCTACTGCCTTCTTTACTATGGTTAGACTTAGCTAGTGGCTCCACCCCCAAGGGCTGGGTGAGCTAAATTACATGAGAGTCCCCTCTTCTTGACAAGTTGTGCATAAAGAAATAATAATAATAAAAAAATATCAGCCAATAACCAGTATTTTTTTTATAAACAATAATGACACTGACCCTCATACTGGCCTGATAATATTTATTGGTCATGCCCTAATTACAATTATACAAATTACATTTGCAACCTAAAATAAAACATAAAATTCAAAACTTTCTATAAGAAGTGATAAAAAAAAAACTTCAAAATAAATTTAAAACCATGTAACTGGAAATTCTGTGGGTAAAGTACAGATTCTAAATTCTGTAAATATTTTTTTCTTAACTA
Organism: Artemia franciscana; assembly: GCF_032884065.1. Lineage (NCBI taxonomy): Eukaryota > Metazoa > Arthropoda > Branchiopoda > Anostraca > Artemiidae > Artemia > Artemia franciscana. Next base: position 36,675,624 of record NC_088874.1, on the reverse strand, counting down.
GGCAGCATAAAAGATCAAACAAACAACCCTAAAATGACCCAATGGGTAGGAAGATTTAAAACAGCTGCAGAATGGAATCCATTCCTGACAAATACAATAGAAGAGGGATATTTAAAAAGAATCCTTCCTCTAGAGTACCTGAGAGGACAAGACCTGAATAACATGAGAACACTGAAGGGCTTTTGGCAGCTACCCTGGGAGCCTTTCATTGAGGCACACAAAAATGCTGGGTCTTCATTGTCAAACCAACATTTAGGTGTACCTGAGCAAATGGCTTTTTGGTCAAACATGCTATTTATTTATTAATTACTAACCTTAATGGACACTTTATAATTGTGCTATTTTCTGGCATTCATAATAGTAAAAATAATACACAAGTCAGAAAAAGAAAGTGAGTTGCTATTTATTTTGACAAAGATTGATGTAAGGCAGGTAAATTTGTCTACTAACACTAATATTACAAAGATTTTAGATAGAATTATGAAAATATTTACAATTTAAATATCTTGCTCTTCAACAAAATCTTCACTGAAGTTTTTGTGTCATGGTTGTCATATTGACAGTGTTGTTATAACAAAACTACATTCACTTTAAACCTCAGCAAATAGAAATTTGAAACAAGAGAAAACAGATCTTTATCTTAAAATAATATTAAATTTTTGTTTTCATGTCTTGTAGTGGTACATTTCTTTAATTTTAAAAATGTTTAAAATGTGAACACATCAATAGCATAGATAGATCTAAAATCCTGTTGTTGCTCCTTTTTGGATTCTTATTATTTATTAAACTTGCTAACTCTATAAATACTGAAACAGCTCTTAAGTACACTTGTGATCCAGGTAAGAATCTGTTCTTAATGATCTGAGTATGTTTTAGGAGCATATATGAGCAACCATAATTATTGGTAAATTTTCCAATTAACTCACTAATGAGATTGAAATATACCTATCAGAATTGCATCCTGAATATAAATATAATATTCATTTCTATTGGAATTGAACTCCTCTTCTCTCTAATGTACAAATATCTTTGCAATACCCTCAAATACCCTGAGTTGTATGTATACACTGAATTCTCTATGAGTCATACTTTTCTTCAGTTTATCAAAATAATGGAATAATCACCAAAAGAGCCAATAGTCAATTTTTAAAAGAGCCTGATATTCCTCAAAAATGCCATCACAGAAAAACTGACATTATTTTTAGGGATTTTAGCACTTTGTCAAAATTTCAGCAAAATTGTTTCCAAATAACATATTGTTATTAAAACTAAGGGAAATCATAATTACTATTCCTAAATCAGCTACATATGATAATTTTTTCTGACAAGCCAGTTTTTTAGAAACTTGTTTTTAAACTTTTGTCACTGTGGGCTGTTTTGAGCCCTTTCAGGACTCAAAATACAATTTGCCCCTGAAATGATTTGAACCATGAAAGAGTGTAAAAAAGTATTAAGTGATATATTCACTGCTAAAATTATAGTTTAGCTATTTTTCACTATCTTGAAAAGGGACTAGTTAAAAAAGAGGTTTTCAGTAATGAATCTAGGGCTAGAAACATACTCTAGGAAGGTATTGCCAATCTTCTATGTTAACCCTCTTCTGACATCTAAGGCTTAGAAATTTACCAACTTGACAGTTCAATACCTATTGAAATTTTGACAAAACAGCATATTGCCTTAATTTACAGTTATTATTTTCCTTTTCTAAGGGTTTTAATTTTGCTTAATGCCTTTTATTTGAGCAGAATTTTAAGTCATACCAATGGTTCTCTTCAAAACTTAGGAAATTTATTTGCAGGTCCTTGAAACCTCATAAATTGAGATTGAGCAAAGTTATGAAGTTGAAGGTGACATAGTCTATAAACCCATCTCTGAGTTTCATTTTCCTAATCTAGCCTATATCCTTTCCAACATAGGCTAGCAAGAAGTAGCTAAACTAGAATTTTACCCAGCCTATTCACTTTTATCCTAACCTAGCTAAACTATTTTTAAAGCTAATTAATGTGCAAATATATATGCTGAATTGTATAAGTTTTTTGTTAGCCTAGGCTATTTGAAAAAGTGCTAAATTAGTTTGAAAATAAGTATGACTTATAGCCTAGAGAATTCAGTGATATACAGGCCTATAACTCAGGACAGGATATATATTTGCACAATAGGGCTGTGATGCAAAGTTCTTTTCCAGCAGAAATGAATATTATCTTTTGATTACCGGTGAAATTCTGATACTAAGCTTTTAATGTGTTTACAATTTAAACGTGTTTCTTTCAACATTTTTTTTTAGAGATGGCGATTACACACAGTAGATTTGAATGAATCTTCCTAAGCAGAACAGCAAAGACGATAGAAGACATGGAAACAAATGGGGAAGTAAAACGCTCCTTGAAATATATTATGCTGACGGTTTAAGCATCTCAGATGAATATTTTAGGAAAATTAATGATTTTTTAAGGGTTTTGCAAGTTCAGGGTGCAAGAATACTACTACTGCTGCTACTAACAACTCAGGCCAATACAGCTACGCACGCACATTCCTCCTCCATCCAATCTATTCAAAGCCTTCCTCTTTACACCCTCCCATGAAGTTCCCATTTCCTTTAAATATTTCTTTATGACATCCTTCCACCTCAAACGAGGACGATCTACTTTCCATTTAGCCCTTGACGGTTGGCCGAAAAGGAAAATCTTTGGCAGTCTTGCATCTTTCATTAGAAAAACGTGCCCTAGTCATCTCAGCCTTTCTTTCCATTACAGCCCTAGAAAGCGGGATTGAACCACTTTTTTGTAGAGCCGACTGTTTGAAATACGGTCAGTCAGATGGGTACCAAGAACAATTTGTAGGCAATTTCTCTGGAAAACATCTACGCAAATCTTCGACCTCTTTTAGGAGCACCCATGCTTCAGATCTTCGACAAACTGTAATCACTGTAGCTTTGAATATAATAGGTTTGACAATTAATTTCAAGAATACTAAGTCGCTAACACTAAAAATAATTGAAAATGAAATGAAAATGTTGAATATCGAGAAGATCGATCAAGGGTACAGCTTCATTTAATTAGGTAGTTTTATTAGTAAATGCTATGGGTGCATAAGGTAAATTAAAAGTAGAATAACACAGGCCCATGGTGTTTTGTTCATAGTTGAAAAAGTTTGATTCAATAAGAAGATAAATCAGCGAAAAAAGAGTTGAATATTGAAAGCCAAAGTGATGACAATGGGTCAAGTATGGTTCTGAAGCGTGGATACTACGAAAAACGGAAGATTTAAGGGAAATTGGAACTTCTTGTAAGGGTGTAGTGGGAGCCTTTGAATAGATTGGGATGGAAGAGGAGCGTGCATAGCTTTGTTGGCTTCATACAGCTTAGTGCTGCTGTGAGCTGTTAGTGGTATTTGTCAAAGATGAAAAAATTTAGCCCAATAACATTCATTGTTGTTCAAATCCAATATCATGCGGTGACGACTTGGAAAAAAAGGGTAATAGGGCTAAAAACATACTCTAGGAAGGTATTGCCAAGCTTCTATATTAACCCTCTTCTGACATCTAAGGCTTAGAAATTTGCCTACTTGACAGTTCAATACCTATTGAAATTTTGACAAAACAGCATATTGCATATTGTAATAGACACCCTCCCCCCCACACACACAAGATTTTGAAAAACACATTTTCCTAAAATTTTTGCATTGAAAAACATTAAAAATTGAAAAACAACAAAAACCAAGCCTCCCCCTAATTTCTGTGAATTGACAACAACGTGTTGCATGTATTTATGTATCATCTTGAAAACGAGGGCCAAACATTAACTTTGTAGGGAAGTCTAATCTCAATTTGGACGTTGTTTTCAAGAAGCGTAAATCGCTGTGAAATAGAGTAGAAAAATAATCTGAAATTTCTAACTGATATTGATTTTAATAAACTCCATTTGGACAAAGTCTAATCTCCATTTGGACGTTGTTTTCAAGAAGCGTAAATCGCTGTGAAATAGAGTAGAAAAATAATCTGAAATTTCTAACTGAATATAATATTTCTAGCTGTATTGAAAAAAATTGTCATTTTTTTGAATAATATCTGTCATATTATCGAACCAAAGGTGATTATTTACAATATTTCCAATTTTAAAATTTAAACAAAACGAAAATATTCAAAAATGGGTTATTTTTTCATAAAACAGTGGTTATCTGTATTTGACCCCCCTCCCATTGATGCCATTGCCCAGTAATTCACAAAATCTTTCTACAGTGATCCAAATATGAACAATGAATAAATTTCTAACAGCCAAGCCTGTTCATTAACTTAGTAACTCTTAATTACAGTTTTATTTCTACATTAAATTGCAGGCACAATAAATAAAATCTGATTTCATGCTAAATTAAGATTATATAAGCCAATTTTTCGATATATGATTTAAAAGATTATATGAGCCAATCTATTTGAAATTTGAATTCAAGGTCTGAGGAAGTGACCATTCAAAAAGGGCTCAAGTCGTGACCACGACTATGACTTGGCAAAAACTCCCTGTTGACACGGGTATCTAAGTCTCAGTCCCAGGCATAATGTTAGTTCAGCTTGGATCGACTCACCAGCAACTACGATTAGGTTTCAACCAATTACATCAAAGATTAATGGCAAAAAATTTGACAGGGATCGACGGTAAGCAAGTGGTACAGATATGTAATGGCGTAAGAGTTGATTTTCTTGAAGAAGTTATTGTGCATGCGGAGAACAGAAGGTTTCTGTACGATAGAATAGAGAAAAATTATGAGAATACTTCGATGAAGCAAAATGCATGGAGGGTAATTGGGAGACCACTTTTTCAAACCTAACATCCAGACCTTTATTAGCTGTATTTTCAGATACCATAAGCCAGACAATATCCACACAAAAACGCTAAGTCATGAACTTCCTGATTCATATTTTCTATTTTCCAATTCTTGAGCCAAATTCATAAGCCACGATTGGTCGGTCTCGTAGAACCAGGTTCAAGAAATAACGCTCCGTGTGAACGGAGAGCCTTGGGGCCTAGGTGCGACTACAACTATATCTAAGCCCCGTGTAGCCACTAAACACCATGTTTTTTGTAAGCCTAGTGGCCGAGTTGTGAATTACCAGTGTTGAGTCAGCGTCAATATTACGACTTGGCAAGGGTAGAGACCGAAGCACCTGCCTGACTAGTAATTGAAACTGGCCACGGAGGGTGTTCCCCAAGGAAACACCATCTACGTTGGTGTTTCCTTCATAGACGCTATCCAATTTGAATTTTTTCAACAACTAAAAAGGTAATAATAAATAATACTACAAGGAAAGAATAAAGAGGACTCGATGATTTTCGTGAAAAATATTAGTGCCTTTTTTTCATTCAGTTTCGTGTCAGTATTTTATCGAAATTAGTTGAAAGGGATTAAGAGTAAAAAGTTAACAGCTGAGCTGTGAGCTTGCCTCATCTGAAATTGTGTCATGTAATGACCATAAACAGTTTAAGTGATATAAAAATTGTTCTAGATATGTGATTGACATAATTGGAACGGATCCGTTCTCTTTGGAGGAGCTGGGGGGTGTTAATTTGGAAAAATTGAGGTATTTTTAACTTAAGAACGGGTGACCGTTCTTAAGTATTCTAAAATAGGTATTTGTGGCTCCCCACAAATCAAATTTCATTAGTATTTGTAGATTATTACGATTTGGCAAGGGTAGAGACCGAAGCACCTGCCTGACTAGTAATTGAAACTGGCAGCCAAGAATTTGTGCATTATGATCTAAAATGAACACTTTATTATTCCCTCGTAGAGTTTTCGCCATTGGAACCATTAACTATTCTCTTCAATTTTTGTGATTACTTATATTGTTGCCTAGGATAGTGAGCCAAACGCCTACTTGACTGACTAACTCTACTCAGTACTTGAGATTGGTGTACATTTATTCAAAAGTAATTGAGCGGTTTACCACCCCCTTGGATTCTAGCAATTAGACCCATTAATTTTTCTTTTCAATCTTATTTCCGTGAAATGTTACAGTCAGTTTCAAGGAAAACCTTTTATCCATTTGTGTTCAAAGCCATCTGGTTTATTTGCAGCAATAATTCACTTGAAATAGTGCTACCGTAGAAGGTAGCAAGAATAGAAGAACCGTATTGGTACCAGCCGCATATTGTCCTTAACTGCTGGGGAAGGGCGTTCTAGGCAATGCCGTATCTGGGGGAGGGGTACCGAGCCCCCCCCCCCCAATTTTTTAATTAATAAAAACACAACAAAAATACATGTGCATGAAAAGAGATACAATACAAAACTGAAAACAGTTTTTCCTTATATTTACAAAACTTCCGTTTTCCAATAAAACGAGCCCACATAAAACGACTCGTTTTCGGATCTTCGGTTACAACGGACTGTAGTTCGAAATTTACTAGGTTTCAGCTATTGCTGCAACCTAGTGAAGCTCCAACTTCTCACCCACGAAACGATATCTTCTTTTTATTTGTATATATATTTTTTGTTGCTATCTGATTTTACTTGAAATCCAAGGGGTGGGATTTAGAGTGGAAGAGTTGCTTTGATGTTCTCATTGAAGTAACTCTAATAGCTTCTTTTCCATACGTGGATCAGTAGCGCCAATTGTATTTATTATTATTGGTGGTGGTTTTATTTGTTTTAGTTTAGTGTTTTTTCTCTTTATCTTGTGCTGAGAACGCCTAGTTTAGATACAGGCGAAATATCCACGTTATTTTAATATTTCATCTCTTTTCTCTCTACTGGCCGCCGTCTCGTGAGTTTTTTTCTTCTTTTGTTGAGTTTTATCTCTCTTTGTTGTTTGTTAGAGTGGAAGATCCAAGGGAGGGGGGATCCAAGACCCTTTTATTACTTGGATAAAATTTTTGTCAAGCTTATTCGCATGTCTCAAGCATGACTTATAGCTTAATATCGAAAAAAATAAATTAAAAGACCATGTTTGCTTATCATCTGTGTAGCTATTGCTACACACATGATAAAGCAGGAATTTGCAGTCGAAAACTTGGCAAGAGTACTATCTGACCTCCAACAATCACCAACACAGGTTAGGTCATGACCAGTTTATTATTACTCATCAGTAAATTATAATGAGCAATATGAATGACAGTCCACCCCATTGGGAAGACGTGTGGGCAGCAGCATATATGAGGGATGATTGGCGGCTCTTTTTGGATGCCCTTGGTGCCTCTGGTGGCACCGGAGGAACTAAGGTCTAAGGTAGGGATGGATGATAAAATATGCAATAATAGCATGTTCGACAACTAAATAGTGAAAGATAACTCGTGTTAATCGTATAGTCGTTTACAGAAAAACAAATGGGTGAGGATTAATGGCACCCGATTTTTAAATTTCTGACACTAAAGATTTTCAGCAATTGATACTAACCTGGCTTTATCGATCACTGAAATATTCTTGGGATAAAAAAAAAAAAATCCTGTCCCAGAGCGTGCTACTGAAAAGTGTACTATGAAATAATGACAATCCGTTTATTGGCTAGACTAGAACTACTGATTTTCAAAAACATGAAAAATCGTGCAAAAAACTAACCTCACAAAATCTGAAAAATCCACCGTGTTCACTTACAAATCACTTAAGCTTTAATAAACATCCACAATTTTTAAATCCACACTACCATAGGGCATGTTTTAGAAGTGACTTATAGCTTAATGTAAAAAAAAAAAAAAAAAAAAAAAAAAAAAAAAAAAAAAAAAAAAAAAAAAAAAAAAAAAAAATCAGGAACTTGTTCATTGTCAAGTTTTCGAAAAAAAAAACATACAGGAGAAGAAATTTTCTTCTTAATATATCAAATGATGAAAGTGATTTCGAAGGTATTCAAAAAATCCCCCATCAGAATATGACAAAAAAATCTGACACATCTGCTTCTGTTAAATTCCTTTCCTAAAAGCGTGATTTTGCTTGCACCTTAATCCAAAAGCTTTGATAATTTCAAATATTTTTATATGGTGCTCGTCAATTGCTCCTTTTTTAATTTTCAATACAACCCCTACCAGAGTTGAGGGAATAAGAGTAATTTACCGTAGGGTACATTCGAATATCAACGAAAAGTTATTAAAACTAACTTTTTCTTTACTAAAAACTAACTCAAGTAAAAAGTTATTAAGGTATAAAACATAGAATATACCAGTAGACTTGCTCGTAATTACCTACAACAGGAAGCTTGTAGCCAGGAAAAGTAACAAAAAGTTGATTAGCTGAAATCTGAAACGGCATTCAACTCTCAGTGGGAGTATAGATAAGTTTAACAAAAATAATTCTTTTTTCTAATAACTTACTCAACACGCGCTCTCAGTTTTAATTGGGAGTTTTTCAGAGATTTCCTTCGAGGGGCATGGGCCTAAAATAAAATAGGGCAATTTTAGGTGCATTTTTGATGCTAGGAGTAGTAGAGCCTCAGGGAATATTAGAGGTTCAAGAGAAGAAATTTATTTATTCCCAAAAGAGAATAAAATAATTTTTTTTTAATAGGCAATAATCAAATGGCGATTTTTTGTCACTTGGCAGTTTCAAGGCTGTAGCAGTAGCTTCAACCTGGTAAAAAAGATCTCTAGCCCATAGTACACGAAAATTTAAAAACGAGTTTTGAAAATAACTGTCTACGGAGAAAAAAATTTCATTTGAAGCTGATTAATGAATGGTTACTATAATTGCGATTAATTTTATTGAAAAAAAATTCCCTGCAAAGATGGGTTTATGGAAACTTCAAAAAAAAAAAAACTAAAAAACCCCCACAAATATTGCATTATTGATACAAAAACTACACCACTGGAATTGTCATAGCCAAAAACCACATTTAGGAGAATTATAGTCTCCCTCCTTGAGCAAGAAGGGAAACCACTTCTTACCCATGGGTTGCAGTGATGTGTCTCTTTTTTCTTATTTTATCACCACTAGTGGGGTGCTGAAACATCATCGTACACAAATGACTGTAAGTAGGTGTAACACACCCACACTCAGATAATTCTTTTTAAGTACCAAGGACTTGGGAATGGGTTTACACAAAAATCTTGACATTTCTAACGATTTTCCATATATTTTCTTGAATATTCAATACATCAAGCATGATTGTTTTTTTTTAATAGCTACGGCCCCACCCCCTTATAACATTATGTGTTGTTGCTTAGTCCTTGGGTTGCAGTGATGGGTCTTTCTTTTTCTTATTTTGTCACCATTAGCGGGGTGCTGAAACATCATAATGAGAGGTTTTATGGCTCATTTGAAGGAAAATTGCTACAAGTAGCATTTTTTGAAGATAAAAATAGATAATTAATAAATAATAAAATAAATTCAGATAACTAAAGCAAAATTATATTATGTGCGAGTTCTTGAAAACGAAAGGAATTTTCTATTGCCAGAAAAGGCCGATTGCCTTGTCTATGGATATGTCTATGGAAAGGATGGAACCTTTATTTGGATAGATAGTCATAGAGGGTAAAATAGGCGCAAAAACATTGTAATACAATATAGACCTTTTTATATAATGTTAAAATTGTGCTGCATTCATGATACTAAATACAAAATTTTAAAATGGGCTGTTAAACATAGAGTCTGAAATTGCCAAAAACGATGTTTGAAGCCTATGTAAATTCAGGTTTAATTTCCAGAACTTCCCCGAAGTTGCTGTTCGGCCAACATTTACTTTAAAACAAGGCCACAGGCCGTTTAATAAAGAAACAAAATAATATTCAAGTGTCCACAGGGGAATTGGACGCTTCTCATACATGGCGAGACTTGCATACGGAAAAAATGGTAGCTTATGTTCCTGGCACCAATTAAGCCAGAATTAGATAATGCTTGTGCTACGTCTTACAAGAAACCAATAGTTAGGCTTAAAAAAAATCATTCTTTTTTTAATACCCTAGTCAGGCGAGGGGGTTCGAAAATGCCAAAACAAAATTTTAAACCAAGTGCGGATTTGTGCCAAGACATTCGGTTTAATGTGCAACTATTTAATTATATATGTTACCCTCGGCTTTTGCAAAGGCCCTGGATTGACTAAAAATGCCTAATTAATAAAGCAATAGCTATGTTCAATAGCGTCTACAGGAAGATTGGATGTTCCTGGTGCTTACCGAGGCGGTTACCAAGGGGGTTCCGAGCATCAAATGTGAAACAATCTTCAACTAACAATGGTATAGTCTCACGATACGATTGCAAGGATCAATTCTTTATAACATTAATCAGAATCAATCCTTTCTTGCAACGATCGATTCTTATCAGTGCCATCGTAGGAGGTATCCCTTAAGTGAATTAGGAATCCCTAATTAAATATTTAATCTCTTGAAGAACATGAATATTTCTTTATCAGTTTTTATGATTTCCTATTTGAATTAAATGTTCTAGCAAGTAAAATGTTTTCAAGTCCCATACTAACATCCGTTACCCAGAGCTGGGTGGATCAGATCCTTTCAAAAAGTACAGAAATAAAAATCTTCAGTCTAATATATGAATGCCAAGAAGCAAAAGGGCTATCTCAACATATCTAGAGTTGTAGCCAAAGACCAACCCAGGAAATTAATCACATTAAGATAGATCAGGAGAGTTTGAAGGGGCCTAAAGAGTATAGGCTGGAAACCTCACTCCCCAAAATTGAAGAGGATTCCCGTCCAGTTTCATATAGTTTTTGTCAGAGAGACAAAAAGTTTTTATTTTCTTACTTTATCCTAAATTTACCAAGTCTTTATTTTATCTGATGGATGGGTGACTGAGTTAGTACTTTCAATAAAATATTTTCTAGACAGGGAAGGGGGGGGGGGCTAAACAGAAGAGTATAGCTACATTAATTTCCTAGAAATCCTAAACGCATTTACACTTACTCGCTTTTAACTCAAGGACTATAATTTACAAAAACAAGAATTCAGATCGAAAATGAGATTATTTGACTGACAAATTATCGTTATTTTTGGGACAAGGGGAGAGGAGAGGGTATCGAACAAATTCGCTGATTAAGCAAAAAGCAAGGTTATAATGCATTTTCAGACCACTTTTTGTTATTAGCTACTTTTAAGACTATTCTGATTCTCTCCCTGCAAGATGAAACCACACGAGCTATAAGCTCTTTCAAAGAAGTGCGATATATTATCATCTCCCCAACCCTTCTTCCAGTATTTCCTACTATCTTCCGTCGCAAAGAAAAATATTGGTCCTACAATGATTAAAAAACCCAGGGAAAAGTTACTAGAAAGCCAGTTCTTACTTTAAAGCTCATTCATACCAAGAAAAAAAAAGCTATGGATAATAATATCATTAATATGTCATATATACCTTAAATAATTGATAACAGCTTCCTAAGCTCATACCAATGGATCTCAATTCTACTTTTAATTTGCCACAAATTAAAGCCACCGATAATTAGTCCTCGTCGTTTTTTATGATTTAGAGCTTCTACCTTGGCCAATAACTGAATCCCCCCCCCCCATTTTCAAACACCTATAGTGTATCTAAGGAATGTTGACTCGACTGTTGATCAGTCAAATGTTGGAATTGAAGCAACTTAAGGGTCAGTCAAAGGAAAAAAAAATGAATTATCAATAATAAGAAAAGCAAAATAAAGAATAAACACACCACTCTAGTCATTTTCTATGGGGAGGGGGGCCTCTGGTACTGTTTCTAGCCCCTCTCTTAAAATGTCGGGATTTTAACGACATTTTTCTCATAACTTGCCTATTTTGGCACTTTTTTGGGCAAAATTTACCCCCAGTCCCTTCATAAACAAATGCATACAAGCGCAACCACTAGGCTCAGATCTCTTTTTAAATCAGGCGGCATATAATTAATCACATTCCGGAGGCAAAGTATTTAATATTGCAAAAACCTATTTTGTCAAACAAGCTAGTGAAAAATAAATTTAAGTATGGTCAAATTACAAAAAAAATATATTTTTAATACCATACTTGAAGGAGCTCTGGAAAAATCCCTCCCCACTAAAGCACTAAGCATATTTATTTGCCGGGTAGCATGGACACTCACAGAGCAAGAAATGGAGGAATTTACCTCTTCCACCCCCCCCCCTCCTATTTCACACTGAAAATGTCATTGTTTGTAACTAACTGTAAGAATCTAAATAATTATTTTCAAGCACAAATTTTCAGTTAAAAATGGAAAGGATACGAAAGTAATATTTCTTGGATTTAGTTGGGTTTCAAAGGCAAAAATCAAGGCATTTTTTCTCATACCCATTGAAAAGTAAGAGATACAAAACAAAATAAAAATTCAATAAAAAATAAAAAAAAGACTAATCAAAACAAACTATGAGTTACTTCTAAGGGTGTAAACAAAATAAAAATTCAATAAAAAATAAAAAAAAGACTAATCAAAACAAACTATGAGTCACTTCTAAGGGTGTGTGTAAATCACAAGAAGCTTAGCCTTTTTCAAGCGATACTTTCGCCAATTCTGGTTTGAAGAGATGATATAAAATAAGGAGGGCCACAGTGGACAACTAAACGCAAGACTTTTTATATTTTTCCAAAACTGCCACAACAGCATTGATATCAGCCTTCATATTTATTTTGACGAACGTTTTCGCCTGAAGTTGATGGATGGTCAGCCATTTAAGAGACACCTTCTCCAACAGCTTAATGTGTTCTTCAACTGATGCTGTAACAATAAATTATGAATTATTCATAAAAATCTATTCCCTGCTTACAATGATAACAATAGAGATTGGAGAAAAATAATTATTTGTAGCCAATCAATTTTTATTAATGTTTTGAGTAGGTGTGCTGCATGATTATGATGAAGCAAAATATAGGCTAGGGATAAAACTACACAAAAGAATTCTACTGCCAGAAAATAGATTACGAGAACTAGTATTCGTCTGAAAATATATGTCTTACTTTTTGTTTCTCTTAGGTTACGTATTTATTTACGTTATTAATGATCTATTGTATACATATTTTTAATAATATAAAATATTTCCTATATTATTTTACATTTATTTTTTTTATTATTATATACAAGACAAGACGAATGAATGGTAAAGAAGAGATTAGCCAATGTGGTCTCCGAAATTATTTATTATATAATATTATTTATCATTTACAGTTTTCTGTTTTTCAGTTACGTATTACTTACGTATGTATTTATTTATTAAGTCAGCACATCGAACTCTTCTCTCCATTGGCTAGAGCTGAAATTTTGTCGTAATTACTTGTGTTAATAAAGGTTTACTTAACAAAAATATACTACCAATATAATGAATATATTAACTTAATTTACTTATAGAATAAGAACAAGTTCTAAAAATAAAATAAGTAAAATAAGATAATATAAAATAGAATAACACAAAATTCATAAAAATAGATTAGTGGCACTCTAAGTATCTTCGATAATAACTTTGAGTAGCTTTTCGAAACAGTCTTTGATGAATTTCAGTGTGTAGCAATAGATAATTGATTAATAATAAAATTTTAATGAAAGCATTAAGCAGTTTTTCGGAACTCTTTAGAAAAAAAAATATACATAAGTCAGGTCAGAAAAACAGTACACCTATAAATTGTCATTTTTTTTCTTAATAATTGCGAAGAATTTGAGAGGCCTTGTCCAAACAAATCCACAACAGATGTTATTTTCGAGTAGAGCCAACAATAATACCATGTTCCTGTCTACTTGCGAGAATGGTGAAATACACTGATTATGGGTATATTGTGCTGTATTTAGTATGTGATTTAATTCCTTTTCTAACTAGAAAAACTTATTAGTCTGGAAGAGCGGCTGCATCTCTAAGAAAGGTATCTTGTTACTTCCTTGTTATCTTGTTACTTCCGGTAAAAAAAAAAAAAAAAAAAAAAAAAAAAAAAAAAAAAAAAAAAAAAAAAAAAAAAGCCTATGAAAATGTCACTTATGGCTTTTTCTTAATTATAGTGAAAAAATCAAGAGGACTCGTCCAAAGCAACCCACAGGAGACTTGATTTTGACTGGACGACAGTTTTTGTGTGTGTGTAACGGTGAAGAACTGATCTGATCTATAACTTACAGACAATGTAAAAATTTGATATTGCAATAAGCAATAGGCTGTAGGACAAATGTGGTTCAATCCCACTCTCTAGGGCTAGAACAAAAGAAATACCAAGACGATTGGGCTTGTTTAACAGTAAAATGAAGATAGGTAGCAAAAATCGTATTTTTAGCCGAAAGTCTACAGATGGCTACTGACTAAAGAAAAAAACTTTAAAAAGTGCAATTTAAATTAAAACTTTAAAATATGTACATTAAATTGCACTTTTTAAAGTTTTTTTTCTTTAGTCAAAAGCCATATTTAGTCAATAAAAAGCAAGGGGCAAGGAAGAGGTTCGGTTGCCGTCAAGTCACTTTGACCCTTAAAAAAGGCAATAGAACCTTCAGTTTCTAATTGAATAACCTTTTTTCTTTTTTGTCTTTTCTTTAGTCAGTAGCCATATTTGTAGACAGCAGCAAAGCTACTACACATGTAACTTTTTAAGTTACACATGTAAAAAAGCTACTTAAAAAGCTACATATGTAGTAGCTTTGCTGCTGTCTACAAATATGGCTACTGACTAAAGAAAAAAAAAACTTTAAAAAGTGCAATTTAAATTAAAACTTTAAAATATGTAATTTAAATTGCACTTTTTAAAGTTTTTTTCTTTAGTCAGTAGCCATATTTGTAGACAGCAGTAAAGCTACTACACATGTAACTTTTTAGGTTACACATGAAAAAAGCTACTTAAAAAGCTACATATGTAGTAGCTTTGCTGCTTTCTACAAAATCTTCTTGAAAATTCCCCCTCTCCCACGAAAAATAGCCCACGGAAAACATTCCTCGCGGCTGGTTGGTCTCCAATCACTTTCGACTTATAAAAAAAAGGAACAGAACTCTCAGTTTCTGATGGAATGAGCATCCTCCAAAGTTTTTACAGCATACGGTGGAAGTATGGACGAGGAAGGAGCAGTCCCACTCCTATGTGGAATAAATTCCGTATCCAACTCGCCGTTCAAATGTCTTTTGCGCCGACCGGCCTAGCAAAGCATCTACCTCTGTTTAGCTTTATATTTGTGCGCAAACGTATCTTCATAAGTGAAAATGGATTGACTTGTGCAATTTTTTTTTGCTCTATTTTTTTAGTACCAGATTTACCCCTATTGAAGCCGCCGCTATGTCTAGAGATGACTTACTTAGTCTGCGTTTTCATTATCTGATTCCTATACGTGCAAGGACAAACCGATATTATATGCCTTTTTTTATGTCTATGTTTTACAGTGCATAATTTTTTTTAATGTTTTTGCAACTGGAAATTAGCCAAGAGCTACGAAAGTTGTTTAATAAACCGTTGTCTCTCTCTCATGTTTAGTTCTAACTGAAGGAACTGAATAACCCAAATATCTACAATCACCCTTTCTATACGCGGGTAGAGAGAGAGAGAAAAAAGGAATAAATAACACATAGGAGGCAAGAGACTGTTTACTAAGGCAATCGTGGAGCGTTGCCTCTCGTGTGAACTCCTTTCAAACCAGTTATGCTAAAGGTTTATGGTTAAACTCATCTTTTAAGATAAAATGGTGGTAAAAACCTGGGATTGTACATAAGGGTGAGGTGCTAAATGCAGTCTATTCATCTTGGATAGCCAAAGAACTACCAATTAACCAGGAAAGACTTTATGAATGACAATTTTTGACATTCCCCTCTGGGAAGGGAGGAGCTCTAATGTATGGCACGATGCCAATCCAATACCAAGAAACCCATCAAGTGGCAAGAAAATGAGCGATTTTTTTGAATGAAGCGCTTCTTCTTTCTACACAATCCTTTATTTTTTACATCTTTTCCTAATGTCCTTATTCTTTTTCCCAGATTTATTTTTCGTAATTTATTTAAGAAATCGTTATTTTCTTTCAGAATTCATTTTTTTTCTATTTCCCTAAATTGATTTTTTCTTTATATTTTTTTTTTCCGGTTTCTCAGAAAAAATTCAATAAGTTTTAAAAAAGAAATCACTTACAATGATTTTGAATCAGTTTGGATCCTTCCACAATGCGCTTACAAAGGAGGTCTTTGATGAGAGCTGGCTTTTTGTCAGTGACAAAAATATGATAAATTACGCGAGCCAACTCGGGCAAACGGCTGGCCATTTGACTGGCTTTCATTTCTTCAGGATTTTGAGTCATGGCTATCTTGATTTTTTCTGCCTCTCGGGTTCGGATCTGAAAAAAGCAGAGAAAGACGTCAGATCCTTAGAAAAAATTAGTAAATATGACGGACTTTTAGACGATTTACGTCTATTTTATACCTATCTGACAACTTGATTTTGTTCTGCCTTTTGAGATTTAATCCTTGAAGAAGAAGAAGCGGAAAAAAAGAAGCAAAAGAAGAAGAAACAGAAGAAGAAAAGCGGAAGACGAAGAAACAGAAGAAGAAAAGCGGAAGGAAAAGAAGAAGCAGAAGAAGAAAAAGCGGAAGAAGAAGAAGCAGGAAAAGAAGAATAAGAAAAAAAAGGAAGACCTTCCCGAAGATCTCGAGAAGAACGTGTCATAATAGATGAAGCTTTTTATTTAGGTATTCGAATTCTTTACTCCAGTTCTTCAAAAGGCAACAAAGAGAAAAACTTAAATTTTTAGTAGAATAACGGAATTGCAGTAGCCCTTTGATGCCTGAAGGTTCCCTCAGGAACCATGAACTTTTTAATTTATTTTAATCCTGACCGTTTGACCTATTAACGTCAATCCGTTTGCCATTGTCTCAATCTGATCTACCTAGACAGGTTTGTATTTTTCTTAGTCCGTAATCTGTCACCCTTGTGTGAGGTAATGAAGTTTGAACCTGTGCCCTCTAGCCTTGCTTGTTTTTCCTGAAAGGTGAGAATACTTTTTTGTGAATAACTTTATTGTTTATTGTGCTAGAGTTTTCATTCCAAAAGTTTTAGAAAGAGGACGTTTTTTTTGTTCAGATGAGCTATCATACACTCCTATAGCTGGAAAACCAGAGGATAGAAACGACCCCCAACGTCGTGGTTCCTCTGGGAACCATCCGGCGGTAGCGAGACCAGATGAGACGGTAAGCCGTATACAGTGTGAGATGCCTAGATATCATGAAAACAGTTGCTTTACACCATTGGAATCAAATTTTGAGAGCTCGACCATGTCTCGACCATGTTCTGTGGCTTCAAGGAACCATCCGGCATGCATAGCTCCGAATTTTATCGCTCGGAAGAGCCATCTAGACAAGAACTGGTGGAGTTGCCGTCGTCAATAACAATGTAGGGGAGACCGGGGTTGACCCGGACGCGTTTTTTTGAAACGGCATATCTTCTAAGCCATTGACTTTTCTCCAGTTCTGACTTCACCATAAAATGCGTATCCGTTAGGACTACCTTCGAGATTTTTTTCAGATTTTTCTACAAAAAGGAAGAAAGATTTTTATTTTTTTTTCATTTTTTTTAAATGTCCGAAACAACCCCTACCCACGGGGTTGGATCGGACGGCCCCAGTATTGGTTAGGACACCATGCTAAATCATTAGATTTCGACTTCTTTTTTTTTCAAATATGCATAAAAGTATGAAAAGTAAAAAACAGTACTTCAGCTATATAAAATGACATTCACTGGAGTTGGTACGAGCTGAGATTTTACTCAAAGACCGCTTAGTATACCACTAAAATATATTCCTAATGCGAACTGCTGTACTTGCTTAGTAGAAATACTTATTTTCAAGCATTCATCCGTGTATTTTCTACCCTAAATACCAACCTTTTAGAGACGGGGTTGGTTCGGACAGATAAAAAAAATGTCCGAACCAACCCCCGATCGCCGTGTCCGGCCCAACCCCATGTGTCCTCGTGCGACGTCAAAGTGATTTTAAAAAAATCAAATAGATGGCGCTCAATAAACTGCTCTAGAATCTTTCTATGTGAGCTACTTTTCTCCTGAAAAAATGTCATTGCAAATCCAGCAGCCTGGTCCACTCTATTAAACCCCAAACAGAGACCCTTGAAAAAAAATTCTTACCTTAAAAAACACTTTTTGCAAAATACAAACAAATGGCTGCGTGTATCTAGATCCAAACTGGCTTGATAATAGGGCAGTAGATGGTGCACCTTTCGTGATTTTTTGAGAATTTTTACTAAACCGCTAGGTGTCCATACTTGACTGTCCAGATCAACCCCGTGTCCGGGTCAACCCGGTCTCCCCTACTAGACTGTTACCAAATATATTTTTTACAGTGCAGAAATGGACCGGACTTCTCCGAGTACATGAAAAACTGTGGAAGATGAGTATTCGGCTGTCCAGCGGACTTCGAACACGCCCCTTGTCATTAGCACAGGCTCTGAATTTTATTCTTTGCCCGGAAGACAACTCCGACCTCGAAGATCTGTCTGATGAAGATGAGGACCCATCTGATCCTAGTTTTCTCCTTCCTGATCCTGATAATAACCCGCAGGAAGAAGAGATTGAAGAAGAAATAGAAAGCGGTCGAATTGAAGCTGACGACCACAACAGTGAGGATGACCATGAGGACGTCGAGATCGCCAGACAAAATACCACGAGCTCAGGCACTGCTGCTTCGAAACCAAGCAAACGACGGGACCTCGCTTGGAGAAAAGTGGATTTCGTCCAGCCAGATGCTGCGTGGAAGGATCATCTTGTCGTTGACCAAGAAATGAGTGGCAAGACACCCCTGGAATTTGTCAGGCTGTTTTTTGACCAAGGCGTGGTCAACCATATACGTAACCAAACGAAAATGTACGCTCTTCAAAAAGATGCCAAAGAATTTGGAGTTTCATCTGCCGAGGTGGAATGCTTCTTAGGGATCCTTGCATTCACAGGAATAGTGAAAATGCCGTCATACCGCAGTTACTGGTCAAACGAAACGCGCTACCCTGTAATAGCTGATGCCATGTCGCGTGACAGATTCGAGCAGATCAAAAAGTATCTTCATTTCAACGACAATCTTACCCAGAAACCACGAGGAGACCCTGGGCACGACAAGATCCACAAAGTTCGTCCTCTGATAGAGATGATCAGAGATAACTTTATGAAGATACCCCCAGAAGAACACCAGGCAGTAGACGAGCAAATTGTGCCGACAAAACAGAGGATTTCGTTGAAGCAGTACAATCCCAAGAAACCGCATAAGTGGGGTTATAAGTTCATCTCAAGGGCTGGGGAGAGTGGTTTCGTTTACGACTTTGAAATGTATACGGGTAAGGGGTCGGTTGATGTCAGTGACCTGGGAGTTGGAGCTGATTTTGTCCTGCGGCTTGCAAGAGGAATACCCAAGCACAAAAATTACAAGCTATTCTTTGACAATTGGTTCTCCTCGTTAGACTTGGCACAAACACTAAGTGATCAGGGCATACTTACACTGGCCACAGTGAGGGCAAACAGGTTGAAAGGCTGTGCTTTGGAATCCGACAGCAAATTGAAAGCCCGAGGAAGAGGCTCTTACGACTGGCGAGTGGAAACGCAGTCGAATACCATTGTGGTGAAGTGGTATGACAATAAGCCAGTCCACTTGATTTCGACCTATGCCGCCCTAGACCCAGAAGATACGTGTAGGCGGTGGGATGGTAAACGAAAAGAGTATGCCGATGTCAAGCGACCATATTGTGTGAAGGAGTACAACCGCTTTATGGGTGGTGTAGATCTTGCCGACATGTTGCTGGAGCTTTACAGGATCGACTTCAAGTCACGGAGCAAATGGTACATGAGGATCTTCTTCTTCTTGTTTGACCTCTCCGTTGTGAATGGCTGGCTCTTATACCGCAGGCGTCTTGCTGCTGGGCAGAAACCAATGAACCTGCTACAGTTCAAGACAGATGTGGCACGTGCACTTCTATCTGGTGCATCTTTGGCAACACCAAAGAGAGGTAGACCTCTCAGTGACGCAGATACCAACTCTCAGAAAAAAAAGAAATTATACTTGTCGCCCCCCAGATTCGACAAGACTCGATGGACAGGGGCACTTCCCGGCTTGGATAGAGAGCAAACAGAGATGCAGAGTATGTGTACAAGCTCATTCCAAAGTGAAATGCGTAAAATGTGAAGTGTCCTTGTGTTTCACACCCAACAGGAATTGTTTTCTGACTTACCACACTATGTAGCCGATCAGAGTGTTTTTGTCCCATGATTGCCGGATGGTTCCTGTGGGAACCATTTTTTTATTTTATCACCTTTATCAATACATTTTTTTTTTCTTGCCATTTCTGTCGTGGAATAGGTCATAACGAAGCCTGGAAACGGCCGAAATATTTTTCCCATTCTTTTTTCATAATTCAGGCATCAAAGGGGTAGTTAGGATATTAAAACTTGCTAGGGACACTAGCAACATTAGACGGGGACACTAGCAACGGATACCAAGTGCGAATAAAAACCTCTTCAGCAGCAATAATAAAAATGATAACTGATACTGGTGTTATCATTTTAATTACATTTATAACAAAATAAACT
Source organism: Artemia franciscana (assembly GCF_032884065.1). Taxonomy (NCBI): domain Eukaryota; kingdom Metazoa; phylum Arthropoda; class Branchiopoda; order Anostraca; family Artemiidae; genus Artemia; species Artemia franciscana. Next base: position 36,655,210 of record NC_088874.1, on the reverse strand, counting down.
GTTTAGAAACAAGAGAGGGAGTCTATTCTTTCATGCCCAGCTCAGACATTAGGCGTATCGGTGCCTAGCCTAAACAAAATAGTAAAATCAAAATCTGGCAAGCAAAAGTGCCGCCAGGCTAGCCTTTGATTTTCAGTTTTCATAATTTGCACGCGTGTTAAAGGGTTTTTTGTCTGTTGCTACTATAAGCACCTACCGTAATGATGGTGCCCTCCCATACAATAGATCCCATGCAATAGCCAGGAATTATTTTGCAATTGCGCTATATCGTAAGCTTCCAGAGTAAATAAATAATAGAAAGTTAATATTAGTATAATAAATAAATAATAGTAGTTCTAGTTCTTCTATGTAGTCCTATAAATAATAGTAATAAATAAATAAATAATACTAAGTGAAGATGTTGTCCGTCCTCTCTTAGGTTCTGACTCATTACCATGCTTAAGACACAATGTGACAGGTCACTTTAGATTTCAGATTCCCATGACATCTTCCTTAAAACTGAAGCTACTGTAAGGTGTTTATTTAAATTAGTCAACCCCTCCCTGCACTGATTCAGGACAGTTCGCTGGTAATATCCCAACCAGCCCAAAAATTCCCTGTGACCTACTTTTCGGTTTTTGGAGTCAGAAAGCCTGTTGCGCTATCGCTTAAAATTTACTCTCTACTACCCTTATTTGGAAATAACTAAAAATATACCCCAAAAATTTGGCCAACTTGAAAGCCAGCGTATGCTTCGCAACGATGAGAGGTAATATCTGCCAAGCGGAACCTTTCTTTCCGTGCTGTGAGCACTCCTCATGATCCAAATGCTAATGCACGGAAATCGACTCCAAGGCTTTTCAAGTGAGCATCAGGCCAAAAAATGAGCTTCCAAAAAATTGTTCATGAACAAGTTTCTGAAAAAGCTTAGAAAAAAGTTCCCACGAAAAAGCTAACTATTTAGCGACGTTTTAAGAATATTGGCAAAATAGTGGAAAGACTATGACGCTATTTTCATCCCATCGCAGAACTTGATTCCGAAAAATTCGACGTTTGCTTGAAAACCTCTTAGAATAGCTTCTTTAACCATTGTTTAGTGGTTATCATGCTCTAGAACCGTGATTTACTTTTTGGGGTGCAGTCCCCACCGGTAGGGCATGGAAATATTTTTGTGCGTCATGGGAAGTATATGCACCCTCTGGCTGACTATACATTAGAGCCTTAATTAAAAAAGAATATATTTTTTTTTATGTGAATGACGTCACATGCATCTGCATTTAAAAAGTAAAAAGATAAACGATAGTATACCAATAACGTTATGGACTCTAAAAAAGGTGTTTTACATAGACAATAATTTTCGTTAGCATAAAGTATGCCTAGAGGACGGCCAGGAAAAAATATATCAAGTTAATGGCCTTTTAAGCTTCTATCAGGTGAGTTCATGTAAAATTTGAATAGAAAAAAGTAGATATCAAGAAGGGAGAGTACATCAGGGTTTTAGAAATGACCAGATCGAGCAGGGCCCTAAATTGGTCGGAACCATTATTCTAGACAGAGGGCGATATAAGCTTGCGTAGCCTTTCTTTTTAAGACAGTCCTAAACGTGGAACATAAATCCCTTCAAGTGAGTCCCAAAGAAATGGTATGCGTTCGAAATTGGTCGAATATGCAATAAAACAATTTTGGGATATTTAAAACTAAATAGATACTTTTACCAGCTTCTGAGGCAAAAAACCGACCTGACTAAGGAAAATCTTGCACTTTTTTCTTTTTTTACGGGTTTCCGTACTAAAAACCAAAAAAAAAAAAAAAAAAAAAAAAAAACTGTCTCTCAAATCCATCTCGCTCTTTCTTTTAATCACTCGATTTGCGGAGTCTAAATATTGAACGTTTCTTTCTGCTGGACTTCATCCAATTTAACAACGAGTTTAGTTTAATTTATTCTTAAATTATTATAAATTATTTCTTTAATTATTTAGTTTAATTTATAAATAGTTTAATTTATTCTTCCTGTCTATGCAGAGATAAAAGCAGCTGTCTTGGATCCATGAAAAATTATATTTATAGTATTCATTTATATTAAAGTATTAATGTACCGATTTTAAATATTAGATTATTTTATATATTAAATATAGTTTCATATATTAAATATTAAAGTACTACTATTAAAAGTATTTACAAGATTTAAATCAAAGGCTTGCATAGAAATTGCTACAGTGCAGAATCGAAAAACATTTTCCGAAGCTCGAATTCATTTATTGAGACTTCAAATGATTTTGTATTGCTTAAAATCTCAAAGACCGTTTCGAGTTCTGTGAATAGACCTGGAACAGAGTAGCTCCAAAAACATAGTTTTACAATTAATTAAGTTTATTAATTTGTTTATTAGTAAACCTAGTTATCCAATTTATCAAGTTTATTATGTTATTAGTTTATTAATTTATTTAATAATAATCCTACTTTTCCAATTATCCAATTATTAAAGCCTAGTTTTCCAATTTGTTAAGTTTATTATGTTAATAGTTTATATTAGTTTACTAATTTATTATAAGCCTAGCTTACAAATTTATCCAATTATTAGAACCTAGTTTTCCAATGTATTAAGTTTATTATATTATTATTTTAAATTAATTTATTATGTTATTTATTAGTAAACCTAGTTTTTCGATTTGTCCAATTATTAAAACTTAGTTTTCCAATTTACTAAGCTTAGTATGTTATTAGTTTATTATGTTTATTACTTTATAAAGTTATTTATTAGTAAACCTAGTTTTCCAATTTATCCAATTATTAAAACATAGTTTTCCAATTTATCCCTTTTCAGAAAGCTTTATCAGCACTAGGCTTTGGATACATGAAAGAAGAGATCCATAATTAGGTTAGCATTACTCACATAACAATGATAAACCCTAAAAAAACAGGTAACTAGGTTGGGCAAGGGGTATTGTAGAATGAATTAGCAAACTACAAAGACAATGGCCAGACGCTATAGTACGCCCATTGTAATAGTACAATCCATGTACTGACTTGGATATATATGGTGTGTTTCAGCTTATATGTAACTAAAAGCGTACCTAAAGCAATCAAACGACGTTAAATGCACAAAAATTTCGAAATTACTTGAAGTTAAGCTTAAAAAGCAAAGTAAAAAAAAAAAAAAATTGAATGACCAGTTACGAGCTGCACTAACGCATACAACGAGTACCCATGGAAAAAAGGGCGTAGGTGGGGGACTAGTTGTCCTCCAATCTTTTTGGTCACTTAATAAGGACACTAGAACTTTTAATTTAGGTTTGAGTGTATCCTCTCCTGATGTTCTCGGACTATTATTTTGATACGATCACCCCTGGAAAAACACAAATGACACACATCTGTGATCTTTCTCCTGAAAAAAAAACGAAGCTGCAGATTTTGGGAACGCCTTTGCAGATGGGAACTTCAAACCTCTTTAGTAGGGTTCTCTGATATGCTGAATTTAATAGAGAGATTTTCATTATGATTACTTGCCTTTTTGGGTCCCCCCCTCCTTTGAAAAATAT